>NW_025336157.1:4478141-4565748 GCF_004798865.1 Varanus komodoensis | reverse complement strand
CCCCCCCCCCATTTCCAGGTTCATCTTTCCCTTTATCAGAGCCTTCCATGCCTGGCTTGTTAGACACAGACTCGGCTGGGCCGCTGCACTGGAGAGGCGAGCTGATCCCTTCTGGAGCTCCCGCTTAACTTGTTGATGATATTCCAGAGACCAGGGACTGCTGGGAACCTGCCTCCCCAGATGGACACCCCGGCAAGGAAGGGAGCAACCCCATCGATTGGAACAGCCGTAGGGAGCTTGCTTCCCTCCCCCTTTCCAGAAGGAGCACCTGTAAGAATGCCAAACTGAAACCCAGGGCCCAAGTTTTGCTTCCCGCCGCCTTTCCCCACGACCTGCTTTCTGTCTGAACCATGCCTCTGGAGCTGTCTCACTTTCCTAATCTTCGTAACTGCTTTGAGAGCCTTTCCGGGCTGGAGAAGGGGGTTATAAATGCCATATGGGGTGGGCAGGGAGGAAAAAGGGTGCTTTTAGGGGCCACGATGTGCTAAGGAGAGGAAACCGGGGTCTTGCCTGTGGCAAGCCCTCCTCCTCCTCCTCCTCCTCCTCTTCCTCCAGCATGCCGCCCTGCACCTTCTTGAAACTACAGCTCCTCTCCTGTTGGCCGTGCCTGACAGGAGTTGTCTTGGCAAGCCCCTCTTGCTCATTCTGCCTAGTGGGGCCTTGGCCATCTGCCCCAAAGCCCTACCCTTATGGCACCAGCTCACTCTTGCATGCCTCCACCACACCCTTCCCTCATTCCAAAGGCTTTAACTCACCACCAGCAGGCGAGAGCTTCTTCCGGTTGCCCAGAAGGAAGGCGTTGGACTGGTAATGAGGAAGTTGCCATGGGGCACCGGAGCAGAGTGAGCACAGACCTGGAAGTCCCGGATACAAAAAGTCACAATCGCAGGACAAGGGTGCCATGGTGCCAGGGCCGTCGGCTGAAATGACTGAGCATGGAGGAGCAGTGGAGGCGAAGGGGTGGCTGGCATCTGGGGAGTGGATCTTGTGAACCCCCAGGAGTCCCTCCATCCTAGCTAGCCTAGCCATGGGGCACAGAAGCTGCAGGCAGAGATCTAGAACCCGTCCCTGATGGAAAGGGGGCAGGCGGCACCCAGGACCTGCTTTCCCAGACACACGAACCTTCCACCGTCTCCCATCCCTCATGCATCAGGGACCAGGGACCTCACGTGTCAAACCTCCCAGAAATTTTCTGATGGAAAACAATGAAAGGATGAACGTTCGCGTTCCCGAGCATTCGGCAGGGTTTTCCTTGTGACTGCACAAAATGTGCCCGGCGGCAGCTTGGAACGCACCCTGGACCACACGGTCTCAAATGCCCACTAAGTATTGGTAAATTGAACCTGCCACCGCCTGGCTCCGAACACAAGAACTGTCGGCCATGGCTTTGAAGAGACCAGGTTTATATGAGAAGAGGTCTCGGGTGCGGCCAGGTGTCCATCTTTTCTGGCTTCCGGTTTCCCTTGCTTCTGCGGCCAGCCCAGTGCTGCTGGAAGCTCCGAAGGAGGGTGTTTGCAATTGTGTCTTATGAAATGTTTACAACCTGGACTTAGCCTTTCTAGGCGGTAATGTGGGATACTTCACTTTCTTCAGCGTGCCAAGCCAGCCCACCTGCTGCGTCTGGGAGAGCTGTGCAGCTCATCCCGCTGTGGAGGGGGCGGGTGGAGGGGCAGACGTCTGCCCCACCTTCTTGCCCTCATGGCGCCACCCCACCCCCAGCAGCCAGAACGGAGAGTTCCAGTGTCTTTCAACACAACCATGCTATCAGTTGGTGCAGGAATGGAAAGATGACCCAGGGTCTTGTGGTCTTCAAGACCCAACACATTTCTCTTGGCGGAAGAAGGAATTCCTTGCATTCTGGCTGCAGGAGGTGTGAGACAGCCACCTCAGGCAGAGGCCTGCTGATTCGAGGCGTCTGGGGAAGCGGCCAGTGTCCATGAAAACTTGGGCCAAAATAAATGTGTCAGGCATCCTGAGAGTCTTTGCAGGGAGATCTGTAATTGCCGTGTCCATGAGGGCTGGGGCTGATGGGAGCTGTTGTCCAGCACATCTGCACGGCACAGGATCAAAAATGGTGGATGTTACTTTGTCTCGATCAGAATGTTTTTCCTGTTGATTTGGTGGCACCTATGGAGCCTTGATTCACATGACTCGGTGGGAGCAGACGCTCTGCTCTGCACATGCCCAGAGAAACCCATTACAAGAGCTCTGATCCTGGAAATGGGCTGCAGGCCTCAAACTTGCTCCCAATTCCAGACTGGTTCTACTTGGAGCTTGAGAGAGAATATCCAAGTGGGTGTTCTCTTTCAGCAATGAAGAGAGGGGCGGAAGCCACCAGGAGCGTCTTTGTTGTTGTGATTCGCTGTTGCAAACACTTTGTTGTTGCAAACAAGAGCCATGCCAAATCACCCTTCCTACCAGTCAGATCTGCAAATTAGCAGGTCCTGCAGATTGTATGCTTCTCGGGGCAGGGACCTGCTGTTTCCTCATTACTCTCTAAAGCATCATGAACAGGGGTGATGCTGTTACAAATAAACTGAGAGCAAGGATAGCTTGTGAGACTTCCCCCCTGCCACCCGAAACACAGAGAGTGGTGCTGTCAGGCCGGACTTTAGGGCGGATACTCCAGGGACTTAGCGGAGGGACTGGCTGGCAACATTTTGAAGGAATGTGCGTTGTCATATAAAGGAAGCTGGCGTGTGCGTGCGTGCGTGCGGAGTAAGACTTTTAAATCCAGAATCTGAAATTACCTAGCCACTCCACTGACCCAATGCCTGATTGTATCAGCATCTCCTAAAGATGCATTAGCCAAAAGGGAACGTTTTAATCTTTATTATTATAATTTCCACACAAACATACCCCACCTCATTTCACACGAAGCAGCTCGCACGGTCCTCCTCCTCTCCATTTTATCCTCACAACAACCCTGTGAGGTAGGTTAGGCTGGGACCGGTTCAACGTCACCCTGTGAGCTTCATAGCAAGTGGGGACCAGAACCTAGATCTCCAAATCTCAGTTCAGCCCACAAACCACGACCCCAAACGGGGTGAACTGTTCCTCCCACCCCATCAAAACCAGGCAGGCGGCAAGAAAACTTCCCACCCCCTATTTTGCCAGCTGGGCCCCCCCCCCACCCCGAGTCGAGTCGCTGCATCTGTGCTTCCCCTCCTGAGGGCTTCCAGCTGTCATTCAAGAGAAGCGGCCTCGTCTTTGACGCAGGCCCCGCTGCCCGGTTGCTCTTTCCTGGTGGCAAGGAAGGGCGCTGTCAGCACGGCACAGTCCTGCTAGATCCCTGGGCAGGCTGTCCACGCCTTGGCCCCGGGCCTTGGGCAGCATGCCCGACGTGCCCGAACCGCCGTGGCTTGCACCCCTGCAAGTTCAGGCAGGGCAGCCGCTGCGCCTCCCTGAGGAGTAGGCTGCTGTCTGACGCCCAGTTTCCTGGCTTGGCACAGTGGGGCTCCAGGGAGCCGCAGCCTGCAAGGCCTCCTGGGAGCCACCGCGGGGGTTTCTGGGAGGGGATTCATCCCTGCAGATGAGGTTGGGGAGGGGGCCACCCAGAGGGCACCTCGTCATCCTTTCCCCTTTCGAACGGGAGAGGTGCCAAAGAAACCACACCTGTTGGGAATTGGGACAGATGCGCATGGGAGAGGCTGGTTGCCATCCATTTGGGATGGGGAAGGCACTCTGCACACCCTCAGAGGCACTCTTATTAAAAAGCATGCAAGAATGCATTTGTGGAGATCAGCCCCAGTGCCACAAAAGGATGTAAGCTTTTAAGTCCTGCAGAAGTCATTGTCAGGCTGCTTGTGCAAAAAAAAAAAAAAAAAAAAAAAGTTAGGGCTTGGGGAAATGAAAAAATGGAAACACTTGGCCAGATATTGTGGCCACAGAGGTCTGCAGCAGCGCTGCCTTTTTTCTTTCTTTCTTCACAGCTTGCCGGGCTTTGGAAAAGGTTCTGGGGCTGAGTTTTCTTTCAGCTACATTCTCTCTGTTTCCAGCTCTGTTTGGGGGGAATGGAGGGGGGAGAAATGAAAGACAACCTCCAGTTTCTCCTTCCAGATGTTCTCCACCTGGTAGCAATTATTTTTTAAATGCAGAGTCTGCTGGGCCTGGGGTGGGAGCACTTCTTGAGCTAGCCTGGAAGCGGTTGCCCTGTAACCTGCCTTTCTTTCTCATGCCAGATGCAAGACTCCTTTGGCGCTAAGGGAAAGCCCCCCCCCCACCCCCGGGGGCGCAGAAGCACCCGGCTCCATGAGCGACTTCAGATCTGGCCCTGTTAAGCCTCGCTGTTGTTCATAAGCGGGGAGGGGGCAGGGGCGGTTAGTGCCTCAGCGTGGTGAGTGAAAAGCTGTCTGCACATGATCAGAGGCCCTGCTTTTCTCCTACTTGTCAACTGCCCCTGTCAGTCCATGGAATTGACAGGCAGCCTTGGGTCCAGGGATGGTGTTAGCTCCCAGAAGAGTCTGGGGCTCAGCCAAAACCAAAATCAGACAAAGCACGTCCTTGCGTGTGCCGATTTGCATATGGTCGAAAGTCTCTGTGCGGCTGTCTCCTAAGGACGCCCAGATCCCGTTTGTAAAAGGGGATTATGGCAGGGGCGAGCATTTGATTTCGGCGAAAACCTCTGGCAGAAAGATTCAATGGGGGGAGCAGGATGGAAGCGCATGGAGGCCCAAGGGCAGCTCCTCCAGCGCGAATCGGAGGCCACCGAAAGCACGAGGCCCCCTGGACAGAGTGGTGGGGTGGACAGTCGCCTGGAGAGTGGAGGCTCCAAAGGAAAAACTCGGGGTCCTGGATATGCAGCACCCAAGCCCCTGAGGCAGGGGGCAGTGATGAAGCCCTGGCATGCAGCGGGGACAAAGATATGCTCTGCCCATGCTCAGAAATCGGGCTTCTCCTCCCCCCCCCCCGCTCATTTACTTCCCCTGTTTTTCCAAGGAAGTAAACAGCAGCTTGGGCCCAACTTTGAGAGGCGTTCTCCGTTCACCTCATTATCATTTTTTTTCCAGAACCGGGCGCTGTGCAGGGCGAAGTCCGGATGCTCTGAGTCCCAAGAGCACTCTGCTCACACCCAGAGGCCCTTCCTTGCAGTGATCTCCCCAGATCCCCTTCTTGCATCGGGCGGCACAAACGCCAACTACTCTATCCGACTTGCAGGGGGAGAGGAGCGAGACGCGCGGGTAGGTGTCCGTGCGCGCGCGGGGGGGGGGGGATCTCCAGACGGCCCTCGCCGCCTCAAGAGGAGAAGGGGATCGAGCAAGGGGGCGGGGCGTCGTGGCCAGACAGGGCCACGCCCCTCGCCCGCGTCCGCCCCATCGGGCAGGCTGACTCGAGAGCGCGGCAGGGACGCCCCGCTGGATGGCTTCTAGGGCGCAGCGTGGGGAGCCCGTGGGAAATCGCGGGCGCGCGGGCGGGACCGACGAGCGGCGCGCGCAAGGGGGCGGTCCCCAGGCCGGAGGCGCGCGGGGAGGGGAGCGGAGGAGGGGGAGGGGCCTCGGCGGCGCTGGGGGCTCCGGCGGCTTCTGTTTCACTCCGCTCCGGATCGCCTCTCTCCGCTCCGGGCTGCTCGGGCGCGCCGCGGTCGCTCCCGGCGTGGCGCTCCGGCCAGGCGGCATGGCCGCGCTCCTGCTGCCTCCACTTGTCCCGCTGCTGCTGCCGCTGCTCGGGCTGCTCTGCCTCGGCCCCGCCGGCAGCCTCGGCAACCGGCACGCGGTGCATTGGAATAGCTCCAACCCGCAGTGAGTACCGGCCGGAGGGAGAAGGAAGGGGAAGGGAAAGGGCGGCGAGGCGAGGCGAGGCGAGGCATGGAGAGGGCGGCGGCGGCGGCGTGGGGGGGAGCGGGGAGCTCAAGGAGAAAGGGATCTCGCGGGGGGGCGGGACCCTGGATGTAGGGCGGGGGGAGATGGTGTTAGGGCGAGGGTCGGGTTGGGGGCGGGAGCGCGCGTTGCTCACGGGGGGGGATGCTCGGAGACGGGGCATTGCGCGCAAGCGCGCGTGCGTACGGGGAAGAATCGGGCGAGGGCACGTGCGGCGCGGATCGGGGTTCGTGGAGGGGGGGCGTGCGTCGCAGTACCTGGAGCTGTTGGGAGTGCGGGGGGGGGGCGCGCCGCTTTTTGTCGGTATTTTTAATAGCTGCCTGAAATGGAGGCTTCCTTCCTCCTTCTCCATTCTCTTCTCTCCTCTCTTCGCCACCCCCCACCAGTCTGGCGGCTGTCTGGACTGGGACCCCCGTCTCCTTTCCCTTCACCCCCGCCGTCGGTTACCACCCCGTCTCTCCTCTCCGTCCTTCCCCCGCCCCACCTTTCCTTCAGTCCCTGTGATTCAACCCGGTCCCTCCTTGCTTCCCAGATCGTTACAGAGGGACGGCAAGGGGCGGCTTTGCACTCCGCGGTGCTTGAGCTGGGGCGGGGGGGGGGGGGGGGCTGTCTGCCTTCCTCCCCCTCTCAGAGCTCTCTGGACCGAGCTCCCTGCTGTCGGCTGTCAGTTTCCCTTTCAAGGTTCTCCGTAGTTCAGAGCGGGGGGCGTGGACGAGCTTGGAGGGCCCCTGGACACAGCGTGTGGGTCGGGGGCCGTGCGCTGTGGACGCGCGCCCTTTGCACCTCGACTCTGCAAAGGGGGCGCGGGGGCGCTGCCCTGCGCGCCCTCTTGGGCGACCACCCCGGGCCGGGCGACCACCCCGGCAAGCTCCCCACCCGCCTCGCAGGACCCGCGCCGGAGGCAGCGTGTCCCCGCTGGCATCGAGGCGTCTGCGTGGCCTGACCTATTTCTCCTTTTCCCCGTTTTGGGGCTTTTGGAGCCTAGGTGTGACTCGGTCTGACAGGCCTCTGCCGGCACAGTCGCGGCAGGGGGGGGGCGAGGGGGCCTCGAGACGAGTCCAGACAGATCCTGTGCTGCGCACACGCGCTCCGTGGGTGCGGGACTCCTCCGCTCCCGTGCGCCTGCCTGCCATCCCCAGAGTGCCCCGTGGCACGTGCCCGGGCCACGCCAAGGCTCCGCTGGGAACCGGGCGAGGTGTCTCCAACCGGCTTGTGCTCAGAGGGGGAAGGGGGTGCTCGGGCGTTTATGGCAAAGCCGAACCGGCGAGGAGGGTGCCCCTTCTGAACACTCATGCAGGCACTGGAGGGAGGGGGAGCGCGTGTGCAAGAGCGTGTGCTGCTCTGTCTGGCAGGCGCCTGTTCGTTCCCACCTCTCCAGGCTGGGCAGTTCAGGGCAGGCAGCGCCCGCTTCCTCCACGCCCGTCTGCCGTGCCACCTTTCGTGGAAAGCTTTCCGCTCGATCCCTTCCTTGCAAACCTGCAGAGAGCACAAAAGAAGAGGCCGGCAAAGCGTATTTGTGTGTGTGTTGGGGGGGGAGGGGATCAGGAGGGGGTACGGAGCCAAGTCTCCCCCCCCCACCCCGCTGGCCACACAGGGGTGTGATGGCGGCCGGCTATGGGCATCCGCGTGGTACAGAAGCTGCAGGGTTTACCTGGCGAGGAAGGGGAAGCGTGTCTCTTTTCTTAGGCGGGGGGGGGGGGCAAGGGCACGGATGAAAGGGATTCACCTCGCCCTTCCCCTTTCCTCATTTTTCCTTTGCTCCCGAAGCACAAGTCGGAGCTTTTGGCCCTGCTTGCAAGACGGGTGGGTTCCATGTAAACACGCAGGCAGTCTGAAGCAGCCAAAAGGGGAGGGGATCTTTGTCTCCCCCCCCTTTACATGAGTCAAACTCATAGTCAGAGGGGGGCCGGCGGCTGTATTTTGATGAGGGGGAGCTCGTCAGCTCATCCTGGGCTTGTTTCCTCCTCTCCGTTTATGTGGGGTCTCGGGAGCCTTGTGGCCAGAGCGCGAGGAAGAGGCTTGGCACTCCTGCTTGTGGCCCGTCGGACACTTGGGGGACGTCATGGTGTGGCCAGGATGTGGTTCCCTGTCAGATGGGAGCCCCCCGCCCTCTTTCCAGCAGCACTGTTGACGTGAAGGGAAGACCCCACCTCTGCCTTGGCTCTGGGGCTGCATCGCTCCCATAACGAAAGCAGCGGTGTGGCTTTTGGGGCCACTGGTCCTACAAGTGCCCGGAGTTCCCTTTAGCTACCAAAGTGCGCTTTCAGGGGGTGGGGGCGCCAATGCCAGAGACCGTGGAACCGCCATTTGTGCGGGGGGGTGATTTTCGTCTTCCCCACCCACCTCCCTTTTAAATCAGTGGGGGTTTTAAGTAATAATCTAGAAATTGTCATGGCCGCCAAGCGAAACCACAGGGAGCCGGATCAATGGGGGAGTTAACAGCTCCTGAGCTGCATCTCTAATGCCTCACCCATGGGGTACGGTGGCGGAAAGTCAGGGAGGCGGCGGCGGCGCTGTGGGCAAGGCCGGGGCAATGGTCTCAAGAGGCCTTGGGCCTGCGAGCCGCAGGGACGTGGCTCCGGCCCCTGCGCCCGCGGCTCCGTCGGCTCACTTGGCCGGGGCCTCGAGCCCACTTCCTGCTTGGGAAGCGCTCGCTGCTGTATGTGTGCCTTCCATTTTCTCTGGGATCTGGCCATTCACCGAAGTAGGGAGGGAAAGCCCAAGCAAGAGTGTGTGTGCCGGGCTGTTGTCCCCCCCCCCGCCACAGACACACACACAGCCCCAGCCTGTCCGTCCGTCCATCCGTCCATCCATCCGGCCTTGCACGTCTGGGTCTCACGCCCTCGTTCGTTCTTCTCTCGCACTCCTCTTTCAGAATGTGTTCTGAGGCGGAAGCCCAAGCCCATAAATTGTGCGTCTGAATCGGGTGCTGGCGGGCACCGCACAATGGCGGAAACAGCGGAGGTGGGGGTCCCTCTGCCGGGACCACCCCACCCACCCTTCCTGCGGCCAGCGCTTTTTAACCTGGCCTGAGTTTGGTGGTGCGTGTGGCGGACAGGAGGGAGCGGGGGGTTCATCTGGAAGCGGAGGGACGGTTGCTAGGGAGCTCCGCCACGAGGCTCAGGTACGGATGCTCCGCAGAGCGTGACCCACAATGCACTTGGCTTCCTTGGTGGTGGTGGACAGGCCGGGCCTAACTCGGTAGGGGCTGGCCTGGCTTGTGTCCTGTGGTGGCACTGCACCAAAGACCCCCGCTCGTGGCCGTGCTCGCCGCCGCGACTACCTGTCTGCTCTCGGGCCTATCTCTTCAGCAGCCAGGCGGCTGCTTTTGTTGGGGAGATGTGGGGAGAAGCCTTGGCATGGACCCCCACCTTGGACCCGGCCTTCCCCCCCAACCACAGCCCTCCTGTAGGTGCTAGGCCACTGCCTTTGTGGTGTGCCAAAGCGGAGGGGGGGCCCTGCCGCAGCGCCGGGAAGCCGGCGCGTCGGGGATATTTATGGCGAAGCAGTGCGGCAGAGCCGTTCAGTGGCAGCCGCGCGGCGGCGTATCCTTGCGCCGGGCTTTTGGGGATAAATTATCGAAGGAATTGGTCCTTGTGGACCCGGCCAGCGGGTGTCAAGCGGGCCATAAACAAGCCAGGGTGATAGACACCCTCTGCCCCCGTTCCTGGCGCGAGAGGCTGCTCTGGGGGCATTCAGACGTGTCGCAGGACCCCTTCCTTTGAGCCCCAGGATTGGGGAGATCCCCCCATTGCCGGAGCAGTTCTGGCGCTTAGGATCCTCTTCTCACTGCCTCTTCCTCCAGAGAGCTGCTGCTTTCTCGTTCCCCTGGAGATCTATTAAGGAGGCCGTCTTCTGCTCTGTTACATGCTTATTTGTGTTTCTGGATATTGTTTTCTTCTCTGTCATTCACGTTGGTCCAGTTTGTTCCTGCCCAGGTTTGGGGGATGAATGAGCTTTGTGATCTCTGCTGTGCAATCTTGCCTTGTTGATGCAGTACCTCTTTACGTGCATTCGTGTACACACACACACACACGCACACGCACACACAGGAAACGTGCCCCAGTGGCCCAGGTTTGCTTGATCAGTGTCACTCCTCCTGAAACCACACTTCCTGGCAGGTTGTGGGTGCGAGAAGCCAATCCACCCGGGATAGAGGGTGTGATGGCTTTGGGACAGCCGTGCCCTGGCTCAGCTCCATTGCTTAACCTCCGCACGTCGCGCCTTCCGTCACCATGATGCCCCCGTCGTTGCTGGAAAAACACCTCGCTTTCCTTGCAGTTCTAAAATCAGGTGCCAGGTTCCAAATGAGTCATTGCTCTTCTTATTCTTTTATTCTTATGCATTATATTTTGGGCATTTGAATAAACCAGAGCTCGGGACTGTTCCGCTCCGACCCTTCTCTCCCCCTGCCCACAACACACCTCTCCGATTGCGTTTCTCTCCGGCCTCACAAGTATTGCAATGGTGACAGAGGTACCTTCCTTTCCATCTTCTTTAGGTTTTCCTGCCAGTGGCCATCAGCTCTTTCTGCAGCAGTCCTGTGCCTCTGTCCCCCAAAATCTCTGGGGTCCCTGCCTCTTCCTTTCTAAGCATTTTTGTGACATGCTGGAGTGTGTGCGTGTTTTCTGGAAACGGGCTGGGGCGACTGGCGCATGAGTTTCGGTGCCACGGATCGGGCTTGGAGAGGTGGAGAGCCCGGCGTATTCTGCAGTCCTCCTGGTCTTGGGGTTACTGTTCTCAATTTGGATCAAGGTGACCCGGGTCCAGCTTCTTGCCTAGTGGGTTGCTGTGGGCCATTTGCTTTCTCTGATGCCTGGTCGCAAAGAGACGGTGTGGTGCTGTGGTTATTTATTTATTTATTAGATGCATATCCCATTTCCCCACAACAAACTCGAAGCAGCTTAGACTGGGACTCAGGAGATCCGGGGTCTAAGTCTCCAGGCTGCCATGAAGTTCTCTGGGTGACTCTGTACCGGTCACCGCCTGAGCTTCCTCACAGGGTCGTTGTGAGGATAAAATGAAGCGGAGGGTTGTGGAAGGTGCCTTGCGTTCCTTGCAAGGGAAAAACACAGGATAGGGATATAATAATAAATAATAAACTGGCATCTCCCTGCTTGAAGCCTCGGAGAGCCGCTGCTGTTTGCCGAAGAAAATAGATGGATCAAAAGTCTTGCGTGAGAGAAGGGCGGCTTGCTGTGTTCCCGTGTAATTGCTCTCTTTATGGTGAGCCATGAGGCTTGGAATCTTATTTTGGGGCGAAAGCCCCAAATGCAAGCTATTGTGTTGCAATAGCCAGCCACTTAGTTTGCATGCAGGCGGTCCCAGATTCAGTGCTCAGCATTCCCAAATACGGCTGGAAAAGATGCTTGTCTGGACGCCTGGAGAGCCGATGCCTGTCCAGACAGACTGGGCTTCCTCAACATTGCGCCGCATCCTGCCTGTTAGCCGGCTAAGAGTCCAGCTCAGTATGTATCCAGGCACTGCATTTCTTTTCTGACCAGTCCCTTTCCTCCTTTGCAGGAGAAGAATTAGCAGCTCAGGGCTTGTTGGGGTCATCTGTGCACAGTGAAATCTACCTCCATAATCTGGAGGGATCCAGCATCTAACCTGGATGGCTTTAAAGCAGGATTGGGCAAATTCACGGAGGAGAGGGCTGCTAGTCCTCATGGATGAGATTTTTCTCCCTCTCCCATAACACTCGAACCCAGGGTCCTCCCGTGAAGCTGATTGGTGGGAGGTTTAAGACCAATAAAAGGAAGGACAGGGTATAGTTAAACTATGGAATTTGCTGCCACGGGACGTGGTGGTGGCCACCAGCCTGGATGGCTTTGCAAGGGAATTGGCCAGCTGCATGAGGGAGGAGGCTATCATTTATTTGTTTAGAAAATTTCTAGGCCGCCCCATTCGCCGAAGCCTCGGGGCAGCTTACAAATAAATAAATTGAAATACATAAATAACAATATAAAATACACGTGACTGTATAAAATAAGTCGCCCTGGCCAAAAAACTAGCTATCAGTGGCTTCTAGCCTCGTAGGCCAAATGCTGCCTCCTTTATCGGCGGTGGCGTGCCTGCGCACACCCATTGCTGAAGGACTTGGGCGGGCAGAGGTCTTGCACCCATCCTGCTTGAGGGATCCTGTGAGCAGCTAGTTGGCCACTGTGATTTGAGCCCTGGGCAAGATGGATCCTGGACCTGGTCCAGCTTCCGGGCGTTTGTTACTTCCTTACCTGTGGCAAATCAGAACCCTTCTAAGTAGGGTTCCACTTCCTAAAAGCTGGCTGTTTTCTATCAGCCCCATCGGGCTCCTTTCAGATCTCCAGTCGCTTTCATGGATTTAGGCAGCTGGGCCGGCTAGCAGAGAAGTGGAGGACTAGGAACTTGTGCAGACCGACGCGCAAAGCTGGGATCATAAATCGCTGCTGCCAGCAATGCTGCACGGGGCTCCTTGGAGGAAGGGCAGGGTCGAAATATGAGCAATAAGTCACACAAAGTCCGTGCTTGCGCTTGTCGCACCCTCATCACACCTACAGGCAGGATGCCCGTCACTTGCTACACAAGAGGTTAAGAGTCTATCATACATCACAGTGACAGGCGGGAGAGGTTGTGTGTCAGCGATGGAGCGTGTGCTTTGCATGAAGAAGTCTGTGGGTTCGATATCCAGCAATTCTGGGTGGGGCAGTGAAATCGGCTTTCGACAAAACTGGCTTCGGCCGACCGAGGTGGCTTTCTAGGTTCCTTGTGTGCAGATCTCTGGGCATCTGGGAAAAGAGGTCTCTTTTGGGATAAGTGCCGCTTTTCAACCACTGGTGCAGTTTTGAAACCGCCCCCGAGCTGTCGTGGTGGAGCAGTGAAAAGGGCAGAATTAAGGCTTTGGAGTGGGGAATTTTGGTTTTGCAGCTCCAGCCCGCTGCTGCACAGATGGCGAGCTTGTGCAGGGCAAACAAAGATCCCTTCAGCTCCGTAAAGACTTATGGATACGTAAAATCAAGGGTGAGAAACTACCCAAGGGCCAGGGCCAACCTGCCCTTCGGAGAAGCTCGTGCAAGCCATGTTTGCATGACTGAAAACAAAAGCGTATTTGTGCTTAAAGCTCTTCCAGACAGGAATTAACCCTTCGGAGAGAATTTCTTTTTTGAGAATAGTGGGGGGAACTGCCCCAACGCCAGCCAGCAGCTGGTAGCTGGCTGCAGGTAGGAGGGTCATGGCCATCTTTGGACCTCAGGTGGGTCCAGTTTGCACCCTCGGCCAGGGCCTCTCCATGGCTGGGCCTCTCCTTCGTGTGATTTCGAGGAAGGGGCTCCCCCTGAGCCAGGGGCTGGCTGTGCCGCCATGTGGGAGCAGCAGCGACCTGGGCCCAGTGCTTCCAATCCAGGCTGAGGCCTGTCCCTTCAGACCGCCTTGCCCAACCCCCGATATTCCCACCCCCTGGCTTTGCCAGCTGGGGACGATGGGACTGCAGCCTGACGCATCTCCACGGCACCCGACTGGGAAAAGCTTTGTTAGGGATCCACCGCCGTGGCTGCATCACGGTTTATCTCGGTCTTGTACCCAGTCCGAGGACACTTCTGTTTTGCTTCTGCCAGCAATTCTCTTTCAGGCGTTCTCAGCCCTTTCTCAAGAGCCGGGTGTGGAGAAGCAGCTGTGGGTGGACGGCTGGGTGTGTGGAGTTTTGGGTGATTAGGGGAGGGGTGCTTCTTCTCGGCTTGCTTTCCTCCCCGTGGTCCCCTTTCCTTCGGCAGATCATGGTAGCAACCGTGGCTGGGACTTGCTTGTCCCCCTTCTTTGCGTCAGCCGCCGTGACGTTGCATCCCGCCCTCCCAAATGCATTAGATCCCAGGGGCAGAGGAGGAGTGTTCCCTGCTCCATGCGTCTTCAAGGCCATGTGGCGCCGTTCCCGTTCCTCCCGAGGGAGAATGGAGGATGCAGCTCACCTGTGGATGCCTCCACACAGGAGTCAGTGGCGCATCTCACGGTCTGGACGTCTTGGCATGTGCAGCACCGTTGGGAAGCTGCTCAGTCAGTGCTTCTCGCATCCAGCCTTGATGCGATGCACCTCTGGCCCATGTGCATGGCTGTTCGCTTGTGCTTTTGTGTGCAAAGGAAGTGCCCTCCTTTTATGTCCCAAACAGTTCTGATTAAATAGACCAAGAAGGGATGGAGGAAGGAGAGGTAAGGTTGGAGGTGTGCGTTGACGGCAAAGAGCCAGCGGCCATGGAGATGCCTCTGAGACAGGCCACAGGTCCCATCTGCCTGGGATTTGAGGGGATGGGCCATAGCACAGTAGCAGAACACACCTCCAAAAGGCTCCAGTTGTTTATTCCAACTAGTCATGGTGAGAACTAGTATGCCATCAGAAGGCACTGATGCTTGAGCCTGCTTGCATTTCCCCCCTCTTCCCTCCACCTCCCTCTTTCCTTTCATGCCGTGCCCTTGAGTGCAAAGGCGCTCGCAGGAAGTAGCATTGTTGCTCCTACCCAGCCATTCAGTCCTTGCCCATACTCCTGAGACCCACAGGGACCCACCTTAGAGCGGGTGAGGTCATTGATTTGTTCAGCCTGGTGTCGTTGCACTCTGTGGGTGGGCTGGGAGCAAGCTTTTCTGGATCTGCTTTGGGTGTTACCACCGCCCCAAGAAGAACCATCCGCTGGAGCCTCAGCCGGATGACAAGATACTGGTCTGAATAATTCTAAGCCTGGGAATTTGTTTGGAGGCCCTGAACCACATGGAGTTTGCAGTCCCCCCCCCCACCACACACACCCTGAATACCTGGTAGCTCCCAAGGTTGCTTCATTGCAACATTATAGTTTAAGGCAAGGGAGTGCTGCTAAACAGCTGTGTGTCAAAACTCTTACTTACTTATTTATTTGGGAAACTTGTATGCCACCCCATTCGCATAAGCCTCGGGGCGGCTTCCAGCAAATAAATAACAATACAAAATATAAAAATTGGACACATCCAGGCAATAAATAAAACCAATAAATACATTAACAATTAATTAAAATAACATTTAAATAAAAAGGTCTTGGCCTGGCCCCGAAAAACAAATAACGACGGCGCCAGGCGGACCTCTCTGGGGAGCGCATTCCATAAGTGGGGCGCCACCACAGAGAAGGCCCTCCTCCGGGTACTCACCCTCACCCATCTGTGGCAAGGTCAGAGAGATCCACCAGTGGATCCAGGTCACCTTCTACCTAACCCCAGATTTGTTGTAACTAACCAAGGCTTTCTGGTTAAAAGACTCTGATCTCAGGCAAAGATGCCAGAGAACCGCTGCCAGCCAGCCTGAGACCAAGCGGTTGGGCAGAAAGTAGATCCCCAGATGTTTTGGATGGTAACTGTTCCAGCTGTGACCTTGCTCAGAGACTCTTCCAGGGGTGTGACAACCTCCCTTCTTTCAGGGCTGGTCATTTGGCTCGAAATCCGATCACACCCAAAATGTCAGTATCAGCTACAACTGTATGAGGTTTTCTGTTCCCTTTCTCCTGGGCTGGACCTCTTTCAGAGGTGGGGGCATTGTGCGTGTGATCCAATTCCACCCCATAGAGGGGTGCTGACGCATGACGAGGCCCCGTTAATTGGAAGGAAGCAAATGGTGCTGGAACCGGTACAGAGCTGTGTTGAGTGGCAACGCTGCTTTTTGATACTTTTTGTTCATTACATGCAGTGCCCAAAAGATACACGCTTTGGAATGGTTGCTTTTGGCTACGGCCTGGGCGGTATCTTAAAGACAAAGTCATTCGTTGTAATGCATAGTCCTGTGAAAACGGCATGTTACTCTCTGTGTCTATGTATGTTTCACACCATCTCTCCCCAGGAACGCCTCGTTTTCACTCTCCATTGTGCAAGAGTAGCTGTTTGCAATCTGTATTAAATTTGTTCCTGTTCCCTCATTTTTCTTCGCATGGAAGTGTCTCTTTCACAGAAGGCAAAAACCTGCCCTTGGATTCTCTGCAGGTGCATGGCTTTCTCCGCCCAGGTGCGTTCCCCAGAAATGCCAAGAAGCAGGTCTGTGGGCCCGGAGAATCCCTCAGTGCACCAAAGAGAAATAAATACACCCGTGTCTCTCTGCACGATTCCCCATTCTGGGCTTGCGTTCTCTCCCAGTCAGCCTCCTGGTAGGGGCAGGGGGTCCTGCCGCATCTCTGCATTGTACTGGTGTGACTGGATACTTTTGATGCTCCTGTGTGCAGGGGGACAACAGCCCATGTGTCTGTGCATGAGGGGTAAAACCTGGACTCACCTCCTTCCCGTTAGTACAAATGGGCTGAGCTGGACTTGCCTTGGTGGATTTGCTCTTGCTTCAACTTCCAGGCTGAAAACAAGCCGTTATCAGCTCTCAAGTCAAGAGCCGGTTTGTACTCATTTATCTTTAAGCCTATTTACATCTCGGCAGCTTTGCCTCTGTGGAGCTCGAGAGAGTGTGCCGATTTCTCCCTTTCATTTTCACAGCAACCCTGTGAGGTGGCACGAAGTAGCAGAAGGAGAGTGAGTGCGTGTGTTTCTATGTAAGGGGACTTTTCGGAGAGACCGGTCCAAGGTCAGCCATTTGGCTCTGTGGTTGAGTCAGGATTTGAACAGGTCTGCCCAGAAACCTGTGGTCCTACATGCAGCATTTTCTTAGAAATGGCACGGTTGGACTTCTATCAAACTTGGGATTTTTTCTATGATTGGCTGGAGAAACGGGACTCGGCGCAGATTTAGAGATGTTATTATAAACTGATTTGAATATGATTATAGAATGCTAAAAATATGTAGTAGGGGCTGACCCAGTTAGTCTGATGTATGTGATGATTGATGTTTTTAGTATTAGTTTAAAATTTTAATAACATTTCTTAAAAAAAAAAAAAAAGAAATGGCATGGTTGGAAGCTGTTTGCAGGGCATACTGGTGTTTGGCATGGCAAAAGGCTGATCGGGTTCTGCTGGTGGATTTCTGGGCGATTGGCAATAGATTGACTTGGGACTTCTGACTCCAGTTGTTTAACAAGAGCTGTGAGTTAACCAGGACTGGCTGATCTGTCATTTTACTACTTGTCAAAACAAAAGGCCTTTTCTCCTTCCTGCCTGAGTTAGGCTGCTGAAATGAAGGAAGTTTGTGGGGGCGAGGAATGGGTGAGAAATGTTCGAGCTCCAGTTTTGATACTGAAAACAAGTTCCCAGACTTAGCATCTTTCCAGAGCACCTTATTCTGCCATTTGTTTGTCCTTCTCCCTGAACTTATTATGTTGTAAGCCGTCCTGGGACGTTGGAGAAAGACGGGATAAATAAATAGATTTATTTATTTATGGTAAATAAATAAATAAAACTTCTTGACCCTGGTCAGTGTACCTAGTGAAAAAAGAAGTTGATCCCACAAGACCTGATTCTGCCCAGTCCTGCTGAGGCAGCACTGGGCTGCATGGACTAACTTCTTCACAATCCTAAGGACTAGAATCTTATTTTTAGGCAAAGCTGTAGCTCGGTACGAGACCTCATGCTTTTTGCACGCACAAGTTCCTGGCTCAAAGCTTGGCACCTCCCAGGCTGTGTTGGCAAAGACCACACGACGGCTGTCGGAAAAACTGGAAAACCACTGTGTTTCGAGCGCTGACCGTATCGAGCCAGGCAGAGCTACCGGCTGCCTGGACAGATGTGGCTCCTCCGGAGAGCAGCAGGGTTTGCTGCTATGTAAACAGCACCACCCCTTCACTTTTGTACCTGTTTAAAGAGGGATTACAGTTCAGAGACAGAAAATCCTCATTTTAATACCAGTTCAAGGAGCCTGCCCTTTTAACCATGGGGAGGAATCAACACCAGGTGGGGCTCAAATTAGGGCCTGGGGGCCACAAGTGATCCGAGAGGCACAGATCAGTTTTCACACCCGAACTACTGTGGGCAGCAATCGGCAAAGCGAGCAACAGCCTTCGATCCAGATCGGCAAGGAGTGGGGGAGATTAATCCAGATTAACCCCAGGGTGGAGATTAAAGTTTCCCCCCTCTGCATTCATCTTAATCCTGTTAAGGAAAGCTGCTCTCCCTTCCTCACCCCACCTCCCATTTTCTGTTCCTTTTTTATTTCTGGAGGGTTTTTTTTTTTGGTCTCCATTCATAAAGCTGGCTAAGAAATCTCAAACCGGGATCTGGGAACTTTTGAGATTGCTGGACAGGAGAATCAAATAAGGAGCAATTTCTTACAGGCGAAGGCTTTGCCACGACAATACACAGCAATCCTTTCGCCACATTGGCTGGACCCCGGAGTATTAGCAAAGGAGAATTTAGGGCTTGTGTTTTTGGGCTTGGGTTTATTTCGTTGCTGTGGGGCAGGGAAGAAAGGGAATACCCCGACCCTTTGGTAAGATCAGCCGCTCTGGCCCAGGAAGGGGTGCCAAAAAGCTAGTGGCAAAAGAAGCCACAGAGCTGTAAATGGAGGCATGCAGAGACAGATGGGTCTTGAGGAAACCCAGCTGTGGTACCCTCCGGACAGCCTGGACTGCAAGCCCCATCCTCCCCACCAGCGTGGCTGGTGGTGAGAGAGAATGGGAATTGTGGTGCACGATATCCAGGGGCCAGCAAGAGCGGGGCTGCCGTCAAAGGTGGGCGTAGTTAGTCCCTGTTGAGGTCTGGCGTGGCCGATGAGCTTTTCTGAGTATTTTTTCCTTAAAAATAAAGTTTTGCAGAGGGCCGGCGAGCTTTATGAGTGCCACTTGAGGCCTCTGTGAGTGCCACACGGTGGGATTCCTCCGGCAGCCCTGAGACCGGAGTCGCAAGCGTAATGTGGGATGTCAGTGGGCTGGGTGTGGGGACAGGGGGTCCCTTCACTGGCCTCCCACTTTGGAGAATCAGTGCAGTGGGCATATTTCTATATCAAACAGCGAGCTGGGCTCGGGCCTCTCAGAGGTCTTGGTGTTGCCGAAATAACATCTACAAGAAGTCTACACGCTACAGGGGACTGGGCGCGAACCCAAGAGACAGGGCGAGAAATGGTCTCCTGGCAAATCCTTGCTGGCACGCAGAGCGGGGCTGAGGAACGGCATTTTGGGATTCATCCTTCCACACCTCCCTGGGAGGTTGGGCCGCTCTCTAGGCGCCCGTGTCGGTTCACATGTGTCCGCTGGAGTCGCTGCTTCCTGGGGTACCCAGGGCGACTCATCCAGTGCTTGACCATGTCTGAGTTCAGTCCGGAGCAAAAGCACCGTTTGAAGAAATCCTTCCAGGCCGGGAGAGTGTTTTCTTCCAAGCCGGAGCTCAGGATGGCAACAAGCATCGCCGGCGAAGCTGTCTGAGTGCGGCCGAGACTCGGCCGTGAAAGGAGCTTTGCCTGTTTGCGTTTATGTTCGCGATGCTCAAATCTACCTTGTCAGGCCCACGAAGCGTCTCTTGGAGGAGCTGGTCACCGTCCAAAACAGGAACCGCTCGGAGGAGCGGTGGGCGACGGCACAGTGGAGCTGGGCGCAGGAGGATTCTGGGTAGATCGGCGCCCGTGCCAAGCCTGGACAAACAGCAAGTTTTCTAGATCTATTTAGATATACCTCTGTGGATGGCACTGCCAGATGTTTATCCCACTCCAGTCTGGACCAGTTCCGCTGAAGCCCCAGAACAAACAGGTGCAATGTTTTGGGAAGGGTACTTGGCAGCCCATTTAAAAAATGGTAGCCGGGAGTTTGGTGTATGGATTTTACTCACAGTGAGCCTGGTCAGCCAACGCAGTTAGAGCTTGCTGCAGGCGTATTCAAAAACTGCCTGGAATTCTTACTTGTTTTGAAGGGCATTTCCTATGCATTTGTCGTCATAAGGACTAGTGACTTAGGAAGTGTGATGCTCTCAACCCAAAGGGTGGCATTCTCAGATCTCTCATCGAGGGATGCCTGCTGTGCAGGGTCAGTCACCTCTTTTAGGGGACGGGGCAGCCGCACCCTGCTTCTGCGCATTTCTGGAAGTGTCCATTTGGCTCCTGAAGGAAACAAGAAGTTGCCCCCAAGGTCTGATTCAGGGGAGCATTTTCTGGTATGGAGTCTGATACTGAGTAGGTGGTGCGTTATCCTATAGGTTCAATGCGATGGCACTTTTCTGACTACAGCTTCCATTCCCCTTGGCCAGTGCAGCCAGCGGGCATGCTGGCTGGGGATGATGGGGAGTGTATCCCCACACATCTGGAGGGCACCGTGTTGGGCAACGCAGCCTTCAGTTCTTACCAGGCTGAGTCTGAATTGTGGTTCAGCCCCATGCACCCCAGGGCCTCACTCCTCAAGACTGTGGAAGCAAAGTGCCCCCCACCCCCCAGGCTCTGCACAGTCTCCAGCCCATGTGTTACGGATCTGGGTTTCCAGGGATCAAAGGTGCTGGATTTCAGACAGATGAGAGCCCCCGTAAAGGTTTTGCACAGAGGCGGCCTAACTCGCTTGAATTCTTTTGTTTCCAGTGCCCTGGATCACTGGCGCTCTCTGCGTGATCTGCTTTAGGAATGGTCCAGCATAGGCTGGATTCTTCCCCCTTTTTTATAAACCAAGGGGGTGGGATGTCCGGGCCCACAGGGAAACCGGGGGACCCCCCCGAGGGACACTCCAGCTTCCCCTTCTTCCAAGCACCATTCGGCTAGCGGTTCCCCAGCTTTTGCACTGCTTCCCCTTCGCTTCTAAAAAATGGAAATATCCCGGCTGTGGCTCGGTTACCGGCAGTAAGAGCATTACGCAGAAAAGTGTGGGCATTTCGGCCCCATCCTCTCCAGGAACGCAGCCTGTGAGAGCTCTCCGGAATGGAATTCCGTCCTCAGGCTGAAAGGGGCTTGGCACTTGCTGGATCACAGGTGCCAGGACCGCGCTAAGAGTTCAGAGGAGCCCGTCCTTTCTCTGTCGCCTGCATGCACATGCGTCCGCCTTGCATCGGCCTTTATGCTCGTCCTGGGGCCACTAGCGAAAGAAGTGCCCTGCCGCTCCAGCACTGTGGGGGCAAACCGAGTGCCTTTTGGACGCCCTCAAGCCAGTCACAAAGGCAGCTTCATCTTTTTAAAAACCGGATAAAACCCCGCCCGTCATGGGGCAGGGAATTCTGCAGCCAAATTATTCATGGTGCATAGAAGCACCTCTGTTTTTCAGCCCGGATGGGTTTGGCGTGGGCCAGCTGCTGTCAATTCTGCTCTCGATGAGAAGAGAGAAGGAGAAAGGGGCACAAGGAGCCTACGAAAAGACACACCTGATGTGTGGGCAGCCCCCGAATTGGCACCCCAGCCCATTCAGGAGTCTCTACTCCCAGCTGCCCAGCTTGGCTCCCCGGGACGTCTTCCTTGGGCAGGACTGCACCCTGCCAGGAGTGGGCCAGTGGGCAGCAGGGCCGGGGGCAGGGGCGGCTTGCCAGTGGCCCACGTACCAACTGGGACCCATTGGCAAGAGTTGCTACCCCGAAGCTGCGCATTACTCTCCTTTGCACCCGCGTCTCGCTCTGGTCTAAGCCACTTGCCTCCCCAAGAAGCAGAACTGCGGTGGTGGGGAAGAGGAGCAACGATACCATGGTAATTCGCTCTGCTTCTTGGGTAGGCAAGTGGGAGACGCGGGGAGGAGGAGGAGGAGGAAGAGGAGGAGGAGTGGCGGCTGGGGAGGGGTGGTCAGAAGGAGAGGACCGCCGAGCTTGACTTGCCCCAGAAGGCCTGCCAGAATCTGGCACCGGAGCCAGCTCAGTTCTCCACCACCGCAGCGCAGGGGGAAGGCGCCCGGCCGGAGGCTGCCTGCCCCCTCGCCTCCTCCAGCATTTCCACTTCAAGGCGCCTCTTATCTGCTCCAGCTCCACAGCGGCGGAGTCTTCAGAGGCTGCGAGCTGTTGAGTCTGAGAAGGACCCTTCAGCGCGACGGCTTCTCAGAGCTGCCAGCCGCCACGCCTCGGTGCCCAGATGGTGGTTCCAGCTCTCCAGGCCGGGAGAGCTGGGCTGGGAGGTCGAAAAGGCCCCGACCTCCTTCCCGGCCCTGGGAACGGCCCGGGGAAAAGCGGCGACAAGCCGGGCGTCTAGCATTGGATCCTGCAGACATGCCTGTGTGTGTCGCTCTGCATAAAGACGACCCTACCCAAAGGAATATTGGCTCCTGCAGCCCTTATTTGACTTCGGAAAACAGATGCAAACAGTGAGGAACAACCCGAGGGAGCCTCTACGAAGGCTTGACCAGTCTCTGCCCCCAGGAGCCTGCAATCTAAAGATGTGCACTGGTCCAGGGGGTTAGAAAGCTAGGGGGCAGTTAGTCAGGGGTAAAGCAAGGAAAGGCGCACATCCTTGTTTTTGATACAATAGAAGAGAGTTGAGTATCATATTCTTATTGGCTAGGGAATTTTAACCTCCATTTATTTCATGTCAGTTCTCTTGGTTTTCATCTTTCCTTCCTTAAGGAGCTGAGGATATTTATCCATTGTGTCCCATATATTTAAAAGTTTATTTAAAAGTTATTTTAATCGTTAATTTATGAATTGTATTTATTGGGTTTTTCTATACATGCCGAGATGTTTCCGGTTTTTTAACTCTAATTATATAACTGTTTATTTATTAATGTTGTAAGCCGCCCCGAGGCTTTTTGCGAATGGGGCGGCATAAAAATGGTTTAAATAAATAAATATACCTACACTCAGTTGTTGTTTTTTTTAATGTAGGTCAAGTGACTAAGTTTGAGACTTCCCGCAAGCCTTGTTGGCAAGTGAGGACCTGAACCAGCGTCTCTTGGCTCCTGATCCTACCATTTAGCTTCGATGCCTGTGCATGTTTCTCTAGCAGTTTCGTGATATGCGTGATGGTCTGAACTGGGGACTGGAGTCCCCCTTGCGACTCTTTTGGAATAGATGCTTGTGCCTTTGTCTACACTGGCTTGCAGGGCCGGGGAGGAGATGGAGTGTGGTTTAGTGGTTAGAGCATTGGACTGGGATTTGGGAGATCCTGGTTCTACTCCTCACGTGGCCTTGAAACTTACTGGATAACTTTGGATCGTCTACTGATTCTAGGTCTAGTCTACCTCACAGTGTTGTTGTGAAGAACAAACAGAGACGGCAAGGAGAATTTGCCTTGTGTTCGATGCAAGAGGGAAACGGCAAGATACAATTGCCGTAATAAAGAATCCCTATTGGTGCTCAGCCCTGGAATGTGGGTATTCTGCAGTTATTTAGTCCTGGGGGGATGGAACAGCATCCCCCTGAGCATGGGCAAAGTGCTTTCTGCCTGTGCCGAGTGACCCCAGCGAGCCCTTATGAATCAGGGATCAGGTATGGGATTACAAGCAAGATGTTAATTTTTGTTGCGCGTTTCCACCTCTTTCCTCTTTGCTAATGTTATTTATTTATTCCAAGCAGTTTTTATGCTGCTTCTCAGCTGAAAAAGCTCCCAGAGTGGTTTTTAGGTAATTAATAAAGCAGACAGTCCCTGCCCGCAGGCTTACGATGTGGAAAGACGCGACACACAAGGAAAAAGGAATGGGGAGGGCAGAGGGAGAAAAAAGTACGTCTTTCAGCAGGGCTGGGACGAGTCGAAGGGCAGCGTTGCCTCTCATCTCCCTCCAGAAAGTCTGCTGCAAGGACCAGTGGTGGTGACAGTCGAGGGAGGAGAGCTCTCAAACAAGCTCAGGAAGCGCGGCTTGTCGTCAGCCCTGGGGTGCAAGGAGGAGAACAAACCTTGCACCCTGTTTGTTTAGGCGGAGGAAGCCCCGAGGACTAGGCAGTTCTCCCAGACCTGCGCTCTGTGATTCATGGGTGTCGGGCTTTTGCAGCTCCCTGCAACCGGGTGTCTGCAGAGCCAGGTGGAAAAAAATGTTGACGAAGGGACGCGGGAGGGTGTGTGTGAGAACCGGGGCCAGGCCGCTTGGCCCTGCTGCAAAACGCCGGGTGTCTGGCTTTGCAAGATCCGGGCCAGAGGAGCAAAAGAAAGGGGCCCTGCTGAGCCGGCAGAGAAGTCTGTGTCCCTCGGAAATGTTTTTGGAATGCAGGCCCTGAGAGCTTCTCCGAAGTGCAATCTGGCCCTCCAGCGGAGAGAGGGTCAAGAGTGCTTGCGGGATTCCCGAGTGGGGCAGGGCAGGTGCTACAGAAAACAGCACGCGGGATGCAAAGGGCCCTGGGCGCGTTCCAGCCGTGCCGCTCTGGCCACTTAGTGCTGCCCATGGCCAAGGGTTGTGGGAAAAGGGCTCGGAAGCTCGTCCCCGCCAAGTGTGCCCAGCCGCCTCTCCAAAACAGGGCCGGGAGCAAGGTGGCACCGCTGCAGGAGCACTGACGTGGCTCGCCTCTTCCTCCTCCTCCCTCCCCATAGTCTTTCCTCTCGCCTCGTGTCTTGAAAGCAGTGGCTGTCCTGCTGCTGGCACGTGTAGGTCACCCCAGAAGCCTTCTGGGTACAGGATGCGGCAGAAGGGCTTTAAATACACCCATTGTAGGGGAGCAGTCGGGGTGCAGGCATCGGGGAGGCCGGGTGTCCGTCATGGGCACTCTCCTCTTGTGCTCTGCAGCATAAGCGCCACCAGGGTTCTGCATGGGTCCTTAATTGAGTTGCCAGCTGCAGATTGATCGCTTAATTAAAACTCAATTAAAAAACCCATTGATCTTGTTAGCCAAAGCCGGTAGGTCTAGGATTTACGGAGCATTTGGTCGTGTGGCCTGGGTTAGGAGGAAATATTAAAAGGGGTCTCTCGATTCTCGCTCCTTCTTCCCCTGGCAAGCTGGCATTGTCTGTCTCCTCTTCTCCCGCTCTTTGAACGGCACGAGTCAGGCCATGCTTCACGAGGATGTCATGGGGCTCATTGGAGGAAGCATCTTGGCACTTGCTCCCAGCTTTTAAAATATCCCATGGCTTTTAAGCATCGTGGGACAATATGGAACCACGCCGTTTATTGTATTTAATATGTTTGTATCCCCATGCTAACCGCAATTTGGCACGTTGTCCCCTTGCCAATTTTCGATGCTTTCATATTTCTGGGGCCCGTCTCTTTTCCGTCTCAGGTTCCCCGCATTAATATGCCTTTCATGCAACAGCTGGCCGTGTTTAAAAGAATTCTGATTAGAAGAATGGAAATTCACATCATAAATAAGTTTGAGAGATTTTGAACCCAGAAAATGGGTGCTATCCTGCCCCAAAGTATCTTTGCCAATTCCTTATAAAAACTGAGCAGCAATTGAACTGCAACTGAAGTGGGGACCAGTTATTTCCCATGCAATTCTCTACAAAGAGAATTTGTTGAATTAAACAAAAAAACCAGTCATATCTTAGGATGGGGCTGTAGCAAACCATCAGCTGCCTGATGATTCACATCTTTGTTGCTTTGGTTTTCCCATCTGTAGAATGGGGAAAATATTGGCCTACCTGGTTGGATTGTCGTTTCGCTGAAGGGAATGCGCCGTTTTCCATGCTGACTGTGATCTTCCGGCACAGTTGGAGAAATTTGCTATCTGCCGTAGAATTCTGCTTCTTCAGAATGTTGGCTTTTGCTAGCAGGGAGTCAGCAACTGGCATCCCACTGGCTGAATCCGCCATCTCTTCCCTCATTCGCCCTTCTCCGAAGCAGCTTGGAAGGAGAGTAAGATGAAGACCCGAGCATAAGGATGAGAGGAGGGACACTCCTGTACCTTCTGTTTGCTTTTCTTGCAAAATAGAAATTAATTAATCAGTTAATGGATTGCAACGACTCCATCTCTGGCTCGTATGCAGCGTTGCTTGGTCGCCTGTGCCGCTGTTTGTTCGCCGCTGGGTGGACCGGCTTGGAAGCATTTAATCAAGGTGGTGCACCGTTAGCGCTGTCTTTTTTGCTGGCTCGCAGGCTCGCCTGGCGCACAAGGCCGTCCTGCCTCTCGGAGCTGTGCCGCGGCACCTTTCTCTGCACTCCTCGCTTGGCCCCGGTGGAAGGGTCCCTTCTCCCCGGCTCCCTTTCGCTCCTCCCCAGTCTGTGCTACAGCGCGCGCTGTCGGGCAAGAAAGTGTAAAATCAATGAGCTGTTTTGCTCTCAGCCGATCGATACCCTCTCCCTCCTCTCCCCACAACAGAGCTGGAATGAGGATTCGCGCGGCTCTCTGCGCCGTGGGGACTGGGGGTTCTGCCGAGCCAGTGTTGCACCGGGCCCTGTCGGCTCTGTGGCATCCCCACACGCAGCAAGCAGCTTTGTGTTGCCGGCTGCCCACACACACACACACACACACACAAACACACGCGGGTGCAAAAGTAGGTGTGCAGTTTTTATTATGAAAAAACAATAGCTTGATTAAGTCACAAGGATGGCATACAAATTGCAATTAAGTACAGTCTCTTCAGTGCTCAAATAGTCTAGTTTCTACACTCAAGCACACTTTGGAACAGGGTGAGGAACTCTGTGTAACTCTTATAACTGTATAGCTACTTTTGCACATGCACACCCGTGTGTGTGTGTGAGAGAGAGAGAGAGAGAGAGAGAGAGAGTCTGCACGTGTGTGTTGGCAACGAGCAGTGGTGAAAAGAAAACAACTAATGGTCGATGGCTTTTTTTTTTCTTCCAAAGTGAGGCAGAGACGGGGAAGAGTGTTTGTGGACATTTTGCCCTGGGATTCCCAGCCAGCATAGCTAGTGGTCAAGGATGATGGGGATCGTTGGCCAACCCAGCTGGAGGGCACCAGGTTGTCATTGTGGTTTTGCAAGGTTGTGCAGGCTGGTCCTCGCCGTTTCTGTGCATGGTCAGGGCTATAAGGATCTCGGTGAACTTCAGCCCTCATCTGGGTGCAGGAAGATGCATATTTTCATAAGTCAGTGTCTAGAGGATAAGCAGCCACTAATGTGGGAGTAATCACAGCTGCTAAGTGGAGCCTCCAGGTTTGGGAGCAGTTTACCTCTGCATAATGATGTTGGAAAGCAAATGATACCTGAGGGCATTCATCGGCAGCTCCTGGTTTTAGAAGGCCTTGGACAAATTGAGAGCCAGTACTGCCTAGTGGTTAGAGTGCCAGTGGATTCTAGTCCCCAATTGGCTGTGAAGGTCATTGTGCATGACTTTGAGCCGGCAGACTAGCCTACCTTGCAGTGTTGTTGGGGAGATAAAACGGGGAAGGGGGAAAAATGGGTCCCTGCAGGAAAAAAATGAGCTTTAAATGGAGCAACGGGATACATAAATAACCTCATGGAGGCCCTCCCTGCATGAGTCTGTCTTCTCCCCATGGTTGCCACCAACTGCTCCTCCTCCTCCTCTTGGCACCCACTTTTTGGCAGACGGCCAGGAAGCATGTCAGCCGCTGTTCCTTCTCACCTCCGCCCATGTCTGGGTCACCGTGAGAGGCAGGTAAAGCAAAGTTTGCAGTGGAGAAAAGGGGAGGGAAGTCCCGGAGCCAAGCCTTTGGGTCTGGTCTCATCTGACGTAGGGGTTTGTCTAACACCTCCTGGGCCTGCATCCAGTTTTTGGGTACCTGCCCGACGGGGGCTCTTTGATGTCAAACCATGCATGGCAAAGTGTTCTGCCTCCATCATTTTCCATTTTCCATGTTTGAATAATACATTAGCCGCTGAGATCATTCAGTGACGTGGGGGTTAGATCATCAGACTGGGGCTTAGGAGAATCAGGGTCATGTCCCCGCTTGGCCGTGAAGCTGACTGGGTTACTCAGGGCCAGTTGCTGACTCTCAGCCTGACCTACCTCACAGGGTTGTTGTGAGGAGGAAAACCGGGGCAGGGAGGAAGAGGCTCTTGTAAGCTGCCTGGGGCTCCTTGCAAGAAATAAAAAGGTGAGATATAAATAATAATGTATAATAACAGTAAGCAAGTGGGATTCAGCAGATGAAGTAATTCTTCAGGATACTTTCTTGGTAGGAAGGAAGGGCCTGATCTACAAAATAGGGCCCATATAGATGTGATGGTTGTTTTAGTACCTGGTGAAGACCTCTTTATTCTCTCAGGCATTTTAAGAACTGCCTTTAGTGCTTTTAGGACTCTATTCCGCTGTTGTTTTTAATCTTGTTTTACGATGTTGTCGTGCCTTTATCGTTTGCTGCTGGTTTTATCTTGGTTTTGTTCCGTGCTGTTTTTATTATTTTGCTTCAATATTTGCACTGTATGGTTTTCAGGGATTGTGCGCTCCGACCTAATGGCCTGACAGTGGATCCTGATTCAGCCCTACGTAGAGTAGACCCCGTGAAGCCAACGGGGCTTTGGTTGGACTTCGAGCAATTAAGTCTGCATCCAACCCCAGGCATGCTGGGGACACGGCCAGAAAGCCCAAACGCCGGGTTCGAAGGCGGTGTCCCCTTGCCTGGCAGATGCTGCCACGGTCTAATAACCAGGGAAGGATATTCCCATCATACCCTGCTTGTGACCCTCCCTGAGGCGTTTAATTGGCTGCCATCAGTAGATGGAGTATTGAGCCGGAATGCATCATTTGTCTTGACACAGCGCAGTCCTCGGTTGGTTGCGTTGTTTTCTGGGGCCCATGACAGGCCCTTCCCTTCCTGGCTGTAATATTCCGGGTGTGAGCCGCCTTCCGTCTTCCCTTCCGGTGCTCCCTTCCCTGGCTGGTGGCGTTCGCCCTGTGGGCACCCCCATCTGTACGGCGCTCCAGGTGGTCTGGATTTTTGGCCAGGCGTGTGCCTCCAGTCCCGGATTTCGCCCTGCGGGTGGGCAGCGGGCCACCTCCTCGCTGCCCTCTCCTCCCCCACGGCTTGCCAGGTATCTGGGCGCGCTCGCCGGTTCCTGCGTGGCCGGGCACCGTGCCGGGCTGCGCTCGCTGCGCGCGGTTCTGCCAGGGGAAATCCATCTGCCCGGCTCCGACAGGAATGATGGAAGGTGCCACTGCCCTCAAAGCGGTGTTCTAAAAACCCAGCCGTGCAGAAGGAATGTCTCTCCGTTCCAGTTGGTGCTTAACTCTCCTTGTGCCGACCCGCATGAGGAGGGCGGGGGGGGGAGCAAGGAGATCCCCGGATGATCCCGCTGGCTTGAGGAGGGTGGGTGGGATTCCTGCTCCACCCTCCTGGGAAAACCAGCTGCCCCTTAGCGACGGGGGGGGGGGGGTGAAGAGTGCACAGAGGTGCAAAGACATGCGAAGCGCATGTGCAGAGAACAGGGAGGAATGCAAAAAGGGTAACCCCATTCTACTGGTGGCTCTGCTCCCAGGAAACCACATGCACCCCCCCCCCCGCTCAAGTTGCCTTCCAGTTATTGGTGTTTAGAGATAGCCTGCCTCTGAGCATGGAGGCTCCATTCTTGGCTGTCACGGTAAAATAGGGACTTGTAGGTCTGTCTGCCAGCCTCAGGTAGAAGTGCCCTGCCTATAAATGGGCTGTGTAGTCCAGCATTCTGTGTCTTGCCTGGCCAGTTGGTTGCTCCCAGGATGCTCATACCTGCTCTTGTGTTACAGCCCCTCACCCCCCGACTGGCGTTCAGTGGTAGAAAAATAAGTTTTTGCCGGACGCTCGTATTCCAAGGCCATTCCTTCTTTCCCCACCGTGCACACGGACACAGAACTCACGCCGTTTCAGCTGCCGGTCCACTCCAAAGCAACTTCTCTTTGAAAATGATGGCAGGAACTCGTGCTTTACCAGCCTTTCCCCGAGAGTGCAAACTGTGACTCCGAGCATGTACAGAGTGCATTTCCTTAAGACCTTAGAGTGGCCCTGTGAGCTAGACTAGGGTGACCTGCGGGGGAAGATGGGGTGTGGGGTGGCAGCAACGGCTGTGTCCGAGAGAGAGGGGCGGCTTCGTGGAGCGAGCCTTTCCCGTGTCCCGCCAGGCTGTGCAGAGAAGCTTCCGGGCCTGGACCCCGGCCCCCAGCGGGCCCTGCTGCCAGCCCGTCTCCGCTGCTGCAGAGCTAGGGGTGGGATCCCGCGACGTGGGGAACGGAGCCAAGAGACGCAGCAGCTCGAGTGAGTTATGTCTGGGAGGATGTGTCCTTCCCGAGCAGCCGCCAGGCAAGGGCGCACGTTGCGTTCGCCCAGGCAGGAGCCGAGTGCGACGGGGCCTGTGCGGGCGCGGGGTGTACGAGGCGTCGGGGGGGGCAGTGGTGTCCCAGCCCCGATTCCTGCGCTCCCCCCCATTTGCATCTGTGCATCGTGCCGTGTTAGCGCCAGATAATAATCGCGGCGTGCAGGTGGGTCCCGCGTTGCCTGAGGCCCCTTCCCTCGTCTTGTGGATGAGAAGGACGCTTGGGCTGGGGACTCGTCCCTGGCTGAGCCACGCCGACCCCCGGTGCCAACCCGGGAATGGCCACCAAAACCCCACAGACGTAAAGCTGCCTTTTGCTGGTTTAGTTTTCAGCAGACAAGTGTGAGTCCTCTAGTCCATTGCCCCAGGTGGAGTACAAAACTCACTCTGGAATTCAGCAAGCTCCAAAGTGCACTTCACTTAAAAGCAAAGCAGGGGTTTCTAGTCCATATGATGGGGCAGTGCTGGGCAGAAGCCCGAGGTGGCAGACTCAAGCCTTCTTGTCCCTCCCTGTACTTGACGGAAGCAATTTCATGTAAGGCTGTACCTTGTATATTAATGCACTTGCTTGCATAAATTGTCCAGGTCGGATCTGGCTTCTCTCGGCACGCCTCTGCTCTCCCAGAGATTATCCCAATTAAAAAAAACCACACAGACACCCAGCTGGGCTTGGATCACTTTTAACTCTGAACAATGGGATGAGATGTGGATTTAAATTCAGCTTAAATTTGCCTACAAAGGACAGAAGCTGAGCTGGCATAACCAGGTTTGGGAAACCTTGTAATTATTTCTTGATAGTGAAGAGAGAGCAAAATTTCCCCCCTGCTCAAACCATTGGGTAACAAGCACCTTATATATGGAGGAGTTTGCTGTGGTCACTTTTTTGACAAATTTCCCAGCGTATACAAGTTTTTTTCCCTCACATCCCTGAGTGACCAGAATCAGTGTCTTCTCTTTCTCGTTCTTTTCCTCACTTCTCCTTCCCTCTGATGTGGGGAATGCTCTTCTGCATCCTAGAAAGACCCTGGTTCGAATCCCATTTCAGCCATGGGATTGAAAAGGTGGCAATTTTGAGTTTTTGTTGTATTTTATTTTATACTATTTTAAATTATTATTTAAAAAAACCTGTTTCATCCAGTGTATTTTATTGTGTTTCTATGTTTACAGAAAGCTTCAGCTGTGGGCAGTAAATAATAATAATAATAATATAGTAATAATAATATTGAACAATTCCCTTCTCTTCCCCACCATCTCATGAGTCTTTCTCAGCTTTTCCTAACCTGCTTTGCATGACTGCTGTGAACCTGAAGCAAGGTGATGCCTTGAAAAATATTATTTATTTCATTTTTATACCATCCTATAGCTGAAGTTCTCTAACCCTGAGTGTCCAAAAAGACGTGTAAAAGACAGTGGAATAAATGAAAGTGTTTCTGTGGGACCCCCAGGGGAAGGCAGCACCCTTTTCTACTGCTTTGCTGAGCTTCATTCATGTGCTCAGTTTTGGGCCCCCCGTTACTGGTAGGATAGAGCCAGGTTGGAGTCAGTGCAGCGCAGGGCCACAAGGTTGGTGGCCGGTTTGCAGGGGAAGCTGTGTGAGGCGAGACTGAGGGAACTGGGTCTCTTCAGCCTGGAGGAGAGGAGACTCAGAGGGGATCTGTTGGCGACATGCAGGTATGTGAGGGGGTGTCACACGGAGGTGGGTAGAGACCTGTTCTCCCCTGCAGAGGAGGGCAGGACGCGCCCCAATGGAGCCAAGCTCAGGGAGCCAAGGTTTCGTTTGGATGCCAGGAAGCACTTCCTGACAGTCAGGACCCCGAGGGTGTGGAATGGGCTTCCACGAGAGGTGGCTGAGACCCCATCGGTGCAGGTGTTCAAGGACAGGCTGGACATGCACATGGTGGGCATGTCATGAGCGGAGCCGGCTGGAGCCAGGGGTCAGGCTAGATGGCCCGGGAGACCCCTTCTGACTCGCTCTGTTTCTATGTTTCTGTTTTTCATTTTGAACTGAGGGATGCAGTCCCTATCTTGTCCAGAGACCTGCAGGCACGTGCAAAGTATCTGTGACAGAGTGCCTCTGAGCATTCTCAGAGTTCCATTTTTATCCTCTTCTCCAGAAGGTGTAGCACCATCCATATATTCTTTCCTGTGTTTGGTGCCTCGGTGTGTGAGCAATCCCCGTCCCTCCAGGAATCTAAACTGGCACATGTGCCTCTGTGCATGTATACAGGTTCCTTGTTTAATTCCCAAGGAGTCCCGGCCTGCTCTGGTTCATCTGGCCTTGCGGGGGCTGGTTCCCAGGGCCCCCCCAGGAGACGCCAGCTCCCATTCTGGGGCTTCATTTCACCTTTTCGCACAAATCGCCAGGCAGCCTCCGATTCTGTTGCAGAGCAGCCCTTCCTGGCCCTCCTGAGAAACAAGCTTGTCTCTCCAAACCCTTTTTGTTTATTATGAGCCTGTTTACCAGGCTCTCAGTGGTTCTAATAGGCCCCAGTGCTGGCCTTGGTCCCAGGGGGCTGTCCTGTACCCCCGTGCGCGCTCTCCAGGGAGAGAGAGAAAGTGTGTGCACCATGGTGAAAGGACCGAGTTGGTTCCCTCTGTGTTGTTTTTGCGTCGAGGTCACGCCTGGCTTCTGCCTGCTTGCCAGAAGGCTCACAACCCGGCGGATTTCTGCAGATGTTCACCAAGGGACTTGTCCTTCACTGCATTCGGGGAGCTCCCTGTTGAAATTCTGTCTGCGGCATCCTTGCAGAAGGAACCCAGCGGGTCTCCCAAGGGTGGGAAGCAGTGGCTGGGACGGGAGCCGTCGGAGTCTTGCTTGCCCTTTCCCACAGGTGGCACGGGAAGTCTGCTGAGGGAAAGTCATGCGCTGCCCCTGTTACATGGCTGCCCGCTGCATCATAGCAAAAGAGTTGGCCAGGTTGGTTGAATCTCCGCCTGCTGCCGCTTTCCTATGGAGAGGCAAAGTCCCAGGAGGCAGTATCAAAATCTGAGCACTGTTTTATTTATTTACAGTATTTTTACCCCGCCCTTAACAAATGTCTCAGGACAGCTTACAACATAATTAAACATAATTTGAGCTAGCTGAGATGGCTTTTAAAACAAGAGTGCAGAGCTGCTCTCAAGCTGAGGGCTGAATTCAGGGGCCCAGAAGCTCTGAGTCCACGGCATGCAGAGCAGGGCTAAAACACAAGGTTTTAAACCCCTGCCTGTTTTAGCATGAAGCTCTTCCGGCCAGGAATGGACCCTTGGGAAAGATACTTCAGTGTTTTAGAAGGGACTGCAGAAATCAGGCAGAGGCCAGGGGTCCACCAGAACCAGCAAGCCCACCCTTGTGTTCCGTTCTGCATGGGATGGCTCTGTGCCAAGAGGGACTGAGCCCCGGAAGGTGTCGTCGTCATCATTTCCGTTCCGCCACCCTCTGCTCCCACCAGTTCTGCTTTGCCGAAGACAGAATTCTGGGAAAGCCAGGAGAGACTGTTGCTTTGAGCCACTGGCAAGCTTCAGACGAAGGCCGGTCACACCGCCGGCAGCGCACCCGCTGTGCATGTTAAAAGTTTCTGGTTCAACCAGTGGCAGGTTGGGGCTGGGAAAGGCCCTTTCTGTTGGCAAGGCCCCTGGGGACCCATCACTTGTGAGAGCAATTGGTGCGTGACTGAGGGAATGAAAATCCCACGGAAGATCCGCAGCAGCTTCGTCGTCCAGCCCTAGAGCACCAGGTAGGGCTGGGAAAGACTTCTCCCCATTTCTGAAACGCGGGACGGCTGCTCCCAGCAGTGTCACTGGGATAAACAGACAGAGACTCTGACAAAGTGGAAGGCAAGTCCTGCGTAGGATCTGTGGCTTATCAGTTTGGCCGAGCCCCAAGGGGATGGGTGCTCCACGGGGTGGTTAACCACCCTCGGCCGGCCCATGAGGACGACACACGCTCGAGGTTGCCCACCGCTCAGTGGCAACCCACACTCAACCCCTGAGGGTCGTCACGTTGCCAGAATCTAATCTACGTGCAGAGAAAAATTAAGCTGTAAACTGCTTGAGTACTTTTACCATGGAAACGCGACCTCCGAAGAAACTCATGGTGTTCACAATCAAGTTATCCAGCCCGGTAGATTATGGATAATACAGAGTTGCCCGCAGAGTTGTTGCACTATGACTCCCAGCATCCCCGGCCAGTTGGGGGGGTTGTAGTTGAGCACCCCTGGTGGGTATGGGATTGGGCAAGGCCGAGTTTTGGTCGCCCAGTGATCTGACTTGGGCTGCAGTGTCTTCCCATCTGTTTCTTGACAAATCCAGGCAGGTAGAAACCTGCTGAGTAGCTGAATACATGGAATTATTCCCAGGTATGAGTTGCGGGCTGCGATTGGAGCCTCGTTCCCTAAATTGGACTCTGCCAGGAGGAGGCTTGTCCCGGGTTGGGCGCGCTGGTGTGAGAGGCTACAGAACGAATCCAGGCCAGGCGGATCATCCGGATTAATTGCAGACTTCCCAGCCTCTCCTCCGCTCGCTGGTGCCGCGGCGGTGACCCCTCCCTCGCCACCCCGGCCCTTTCCCCACCCCTGCTTCTTAATAAGTGGATGCTTTCACACCACTTCAAAGGCAGCCGGTGCACCCAGGTTGAAGGGTTTGCTCCAGGGAGGTTGGTCTGGTCACACCTTGATTCTGGAGGTGTGCCATCCGCCAGGTAGATTATCTTCCTGGCCAAACGGGTGGCCAGAGCGCTTGCAGCCTAGGTTGTGTCGAAGCGAGACTGCCAGCACTTAGAAAGTTCTTCTGTTCTCAGTTATCGGTCTTGCGTTCGTGTTTTAGCCCCTGCTTCCACAGGGGTCGGAGGTTCACGTCCAGGGGCTAAATCCTGTCTCCAGTTTGGCCATCCGGGGTCCCCACCGTGACCGAGAATCTTGCCTAGGCCCCTTTTATCCCCACTGCAAGTTGTTTGGTGGTCTCCTGAATTTTCTCCTATTCAAAAAGTTAGACATCCTTCTTCTCAGGCTTAGTGATTGGGAGTAAGATTATGACGCTTAACCGTGCTTGCCTGGTGGGTGGATGGGGGGCGCATATAGAAACATAGAAACAGAACGAGTCAGAAGGGGTCTCCCGGGCCATCTAGTCTGACCTCCAGCACCAGCCGGCTCTGCTCACAATATATTTCACCTTGGCCCCTTTTGCCTTCCTACGCACCTCCCCAAGGGATCAGGGTCCACAAAACCTTCTCCAAAATGAAATGCGACCCTTAATCCAAAATGTTTTTACACGCCTGTTTCATCAGGCCATGACCTGATTTAAAGTAGCTTATATTAGCCATGATAGAAATGGATGGCAGAATAAATAGACAGACAGACAAAACATTAGGTCTCTTTTTAATTAAAATCAATTTACATTAAGTGCATTTTCTGGGTCTGAAAATCATGAAGACGAAACACGATTGCAGACATTTCTCACACAACGCCTACAGAAACGGATTCACGCAAGCCCAAATTTGTTCCAATTACAGACCATCTCCTTCCCACCCCCCCTCTTGGGGTTTTCTTTACTTTCTGTTTTTTTCCAGTAAACATTTATAGATTTTTAAACTTCTGCAGTTTGCATTGATCGCAAACACCTCCTATTGCCAAATTTTACAGTGTGTGTGTGGATCTGGCTCTGGTCTGTAATTTTGAAATGTGTATTTTAGCACATAAGCTGCGTTGTCTTTTGTAGGGACTGAGAAATTGTGGTGGGGGCACAGCAGGGGGAGAACGGACCATGTGCTTTAAACATAAATGCGTCTGATAGTTTTGCAGATCCTTGTACTCGCAGCTTTGGGTGACGACGTGGTTTGGGGAGAGAAATTGTTTTGGGTACATTTCGTCAGACTTGAACCAGAATCCTGGGCTCGGAACAATGTTTCTCCAGGTTGATCTGTTCCCTTTTAATCTTGGCCTGAGAGGCTGCTACGAAGATTGGGGTGATGTTTAGTCAGGGGGAAGGGGGCAGGGATGGGATGGGGGTGAAAAAGCGGTAATTCGTATTGATCACCCTCGGAGAGCTGGAGCACTGTCCCCTTAATGGCAGGCCGCTGTTTTTCCGTTCCCTTTCCACCCATCCCCTGCAGGCTATAGATGTGGTGGAAAAATAACGCACTTTCTGCCCTTCTGCACATCACGGCACGGTCCCTTTTTTCACATTAAGGGAAGCTAGAGAGACAGGTTGTGCGTCGCTTTGGCAAGAGTGTTCGATTCCAGGATGGCTGCACAGCTGTTTTGTGTGTTGGGCTGAACAGTTGGACGAGCGGCAGGCGGAAGGGGAGCGAGACGGCAGAAGCACGTGCGTTGCACGCCTGCGTGTAGACTTGCCCCGGCTTCTTGGCACGTGGACATGGACACGGATGTGCTGAACCAGACCGTGGAACGCTTGATAAAGATTCGCAGGCTGCCATGATCTTGGGCCACCTGGCTTCTGGAGGCTCCCCCACCATAATTCCCAGCCTGTCCTACCTTACAGGATGGTTGTTAGGACTACAGAGAGCAGAGGCATGAAATGATCTGAACATTTTTAGGAGGAGAGTCATGATAAGCTGGCTTCGTATTTACACCTGATCTTACCTAGTGGGATACTTTGCGTCCAGTTACACACAACATCCCTGCAAGGTAGCTCAGCTTTCTTCATCCACTATGGTTGTGAGTCTCTTCTGCCACCCCAGCTTCTTTGACCCTCAGTTTTTCCTCAGTCTGAGCTCCGCGGGCATGTGCAGAGTGCTCTTCCTGCCCCTCTTTTTGGCCCTGCCTAAGTGGGGCCTTCATGGACTCTGCTCCATTCACTGAGCGAGACAAAGTTTTGGGGGAAGAGAAGCGAGTGACTGATCGAGAAGTCGGTGCAGGGAAGGCAGGTCTTCCAGGGAGAGTGGAGATGCCTCATAAAATTCATCCTCCCTCACCTGTGCCCACCAGCCCTAAAAGAGGAGAGGAAAGCAAGCTTATTGCACCAGCCTTGCTGAAAGACTGCCTACTTTTTTCTCCTCTTCCCTCCCCATCTGTTTTTCCTTGTATGCTGTGCCTCTTTAAGATTGCCTACCGCTCCAGGAGCATTTTCATCTGAGAAGCAGGATAAAAATAGTTTAATTAAATATATTGGAGAAGAATGCATGTCTGTCTAGGCTAGCATCTGCAACTTCCAGAAGCCCTTGCCAATCCTCGAAGAAGAGTTGCGGTCCGAGCAAAAGGTCAATGGCCAAACCCTCCCGTCGCCCCCCGTCAGCTGGTAGTTGGAGATAGACTGCCTCTGCAGATGGAGGTTCCATTTGTCATTGTCAGAGCTGCTGGATGCCAAATGAACCATCCTTTGCAGCTCTAAGCTCCAAGAAATGAGGCCACTGGATCAGATGAACCAGTCCACCTTGAAGCACCTGCTATTCAGAGGTTCGCATCCTCTGAATTAGGAGGCTGACATGATGGCCATCTTTGATTGACCGAGGTCCTCCAGTAAGATCCATCTTAGCCCAGCAAGCTGTTGCCAACAGAGGACAGGCGAGAAGCGTCGCCACTGGGAATTTACCCACCTTCGGTTTTCTCCCTCTCTTGGGCTCTGTTTCGCCAGGGCCTGGCAGCCACGCAAAGAGCTCCGTCCTGCTGCCGGCCGTCGTGGGTTCCGCCGTGCCTCCTTCTTCCTGCGGCGGCACAGAAACCGTCGGTAATTAATTGGCAGATCTGGGGGGGTCACTGCACAGTGTGTCGGCCTGTCAGGATTATCAAAGCCAGGCTCCCAATCAGCCAGGATTAGCCGCCGCTGGGCCTCCCCTGAGTAGATCAGAAGGGGACTCGTGGCACTGGATCAGTGTAATAGAAGTTCCCTGGGGGAGCCCTTTGCAGCATTAGTGGGTAACAGAATTAGCTACCGGGGTAGCTGAGAGTGGAGAGAGGGAAGGATCACCTCTCCCCCTCTCTCTGAGCGCACAGATGCCATAGGATAAATAGTCCTCACAGGAGACTTTTAAAACAGATGGTGGATGCCATACTTTCTCACACGTGTGTCCCAGAGGCTCCTGGGAAAGGTGGCAAGGAAGGCCCCGCTGGATCGAGCCAAAATGATCCCTCCAACTCTGGTCCTGCCTCCGGGGGCATGTGTGAAAGCGCCAAGCCCTTCCTGGTGTTTTGTCCCCCAACACTCGCTGCTCCGAGGTACCCTGCTCCTGACCATGGAGGCTCCATTTTATTGGCCCCGGCTGATGGCCATTCTTGGCCGTTCCCTTTCCTGCCTGTTTGGGGCAGTGCTGGAGTAGAGAAAGGAGGACCCGTAGCTCAAATCAGGCCCCCATAAACTGGATAGCCACCCCCTTTCCCTCACCTTCCGGCCGTCAGAGGGGTTCCCGGCTCTGGTGTTTTCTAAGGCATTCCCTGCATGTAGAAAGCTAGCAGGTCAGGATGGAGGAGAGGCTGACATGCGGCTTGTTCCCACATGTGGGGAGCGGCTTTGTACAAGGGAACATGATTGCTTGCCCAACGTGGTACAGCCCCAAACCTGCTTGGGGGATTGCTGCTTGGTGGGAAAGGTGGACAGGGTGGGGGAGAGAGGGACTTTAGAGGGACAGCTGCCGAATTTGCCTTTCTACATTTCTCTATGCACTTTCCTCATACCTACCCTGGGAGTCAAAAACGAGTAGGAGGGAGCGCCCTTCTTTCAGTCCCGCTCCCCGAAATGTCACCCATCCCTGCACCCCAATCTGTCCCCTAACGCCTTGCTTGCATCCTCCTCCTTCCTCTGGCATTTTGCGGAAAAATTGGGCTCGCTCTCTGATTGCAAGTATCACAATTCAGAGGTGCATTGCCTCTAAATCATTCATCCGCCATCCTGTAGCGATGCCTCTTTCCCCCTTTTTGACAACAAAATCGGGCTAAAAGCACAGACCCCGTGGAGCAAATGGAAGAAGCAACGAGCATTTAAATCACAAGGACGATGACACACTCACTTGCCGAAGATCGCATGGATTTAAAAAAAGCTGTTCTGAACTGGCACAGCAAAGGGGAAAGCGCAGGTGCCCAGTGGCTATTTTGGAGGAGATTTTGCAGAGTTGGGGGGCCACCACAGAGAAATTCCTGATTGCCATCTGCAGAAGCAGTTAGTGGCCAGGTCACTAAGGATCGTATTTAACCTGTGGAAGGAAAGTGTTCCCCCTTCCGTCCACCTGCCTTGGTACCAGGTAGACCCCTAAACCTGACCAAATGCTGAGAGAGACACCATCTTTGGGCATTGCTCCTTTCATTGCCCATCAGAAGAATCTCCTGTTCTAGCATTACAATCCTTAAGTTTCTAGTCCTCGTGGTTCACATGGGCTCCACAGAACCACTGGGCCCCCTGTGTGACTCCTTAGCAGAAGCAGCGAAATCAGTGCTTTTCTGTGGGGATTTACGTCTGTCTTGCCCCCGGAGGGTGTGGGGGAGAACAGAAGGGCTCCCGCCTCTGGAAGCCAAGCAGCAACGGGTGCCTCAGACGCGAACCCAGTCTGTGCGTGGCAGTGTCTGCGCCAGGACAACGCGGCGAGCGCCTCTGCGGCCAGCTCCCGTTTCGCACCCCAGTGCGGCCCCCGCCTCCCCGCGAGAGCGGGCGCCCCGTCCGAGCCGGGGAGGCGAATCGGAGGGTCACGGGGTGGGAGTGGCTGGCTCGGCAGGGCCGCCGGAGCCTTCCCAGCCTGACATCCTCCGGTCGCGGCCGTTCCAGGCGCGCCGAAGTCGACTGCGCCTGTCGAGTCCGATCTCGCGGGCCGTCAGTCAGCGGCGACCCAAACGTCCAAGGATGTTACTCAACAGGGCTCGGCTCCGAGGCTGCTGCCGCTTTGTAGGGCCATCCTTCAGAAAGCAGAAAACGTTGCACACGAGCGAAAATGACCACCGGGCTGTTTTCCTCCCTGAGCAATGCAGCTTTCGGGGAAAGGGAGATCGCAGGTTTCCTTTGCTGTCCGCGTCCCTCGTCTTGAAGGCTGCACGTTCCCGCCGTGCCCGTGACTGACGTGAGCCCAGCCTGGGTTGCGGTCTTGCCTGTGGATTTTTTGTGGGCTACAGAAAGCTGAGCCTAGCAGGGTTCCTGGGATTTCTGTTTGGCTGATTTGAATTCTTCAGCCTCTGAATTATTCTAGCCTGATCAGAGCAAATAGCGGTAACCTCTCTCAACCAGGGGACCTCCTGATGTTTGAGACTACAACTTCCGTCAGCCCCAGCCAGTGTTGCCAGTGATTGGGGATGAGGGGAGGTGGTGTCTGAACCTTCTGGAAGGGCCCGGGGACTGGGACGCAATGCACCGTTTCCCCTTTCCCCTCACAACAACCCTGTGAGGTAGGACGGGCTGAGAGAGATTGCGGCTGATTCCAGGAAGCCCCCTGAGTTTCAGGACGGAGTGGGGATTTGAAGAGGGCTGTCCAAGATACTCCACCTCTGAGCAATCGAATTCCTGCTTCTTGCCACCCTCCCCCAGAAAGCAGGGAAATCGCACGCTTGCATAAATTATGCAGATCAAGCATATTTACATTTTTCTCCTACCCCCGCCTTGTTTTAATTCTGGTTTTGCTGGCAGGCCTGTTCAGCCACTTTGCTTGGCTTCTGAGTTTTCGCCAGATAATCTATCAGGCTGGCTTTTGCCACCTGAAAAGCCAGAAACGCGGTGGATGCAGGCAGACACGCACCATAAAATCTAATCTCCTGAGCCGGAATCCCGCATCTCGGTCTGTGCTCCCATGGGATCATACGGAAGAGACGCAGCCCTGGTTTAGGGGATCCTGTTTCCACAGGGAATAGACTCCATTGAGATGAATGGCTGCTTGCGTAGAGACATGTTGATCCGGGGCGCCCTGCGCCCTCTAGTGGCCGTCTCGGATTCTACAGCCTGGCAGAAACAGGACCGCTGCTAAGGTGGGAACCCCAAATTCCTGGATGGGGGGAGGGTCAGCGTGCTCTGGAAAGGCAAGGTCTGTGTCAGGCAAAATTAAGAAATGGACTGAAAATAAAACTGCCAAGATCATCCTGCCCTTGGCGGATCTGTGGCCGGCGGCACTTAGGATATCAGGTTCTTTCTGGGCGCTGCCCCTGAAAAAGGGGGGTATTGTAAAGGGTGAGAAGGCAGCGGCAGCTCCCCGTGGAGAAAGGGGATAATGCCTGGGATTGAGCAAAAGGGGAGCGGAGGCGCGATGGAGCAGCACACGTGACGTGTGACAGGGAGGCTTTTCCTCCCTTTCTCATCTTCATGGGATGAAGCTGGGTAAATTGAGGCCAGGCAAAAGAAGGCCTGTTTCGCCCCGCGTAGCGTTAAACAATAGAAGTCACTTCCGTGGGTGGTAGTGAAGGCCATCACTTCGGACAGCCTTAAAGGACTGGGGAGGAGGCGGCTACCATGCTGCTAGTCCTCATGGATAGATGCTCCTCCTGTACCAGAGGGGAAATTAAGTGTGTTTTTACTGCTTATAATCTTTCCAGAGAATTGTAGTCACTGGGTGGCGTAGAAATATAATAATAAATAAGGTGAAACCAATATTCCCTGACTTCCAGATATGTGGTACTGTAAGTCCTGGTATTGGCATCCTAGCTGGGGATGGTGGGAATTGCAGCTTGTCTGGAGGGTACCCTGAACACTGACTGGGCACACCTTTCCTTATCCCCCAGATTTGTGAAAAGAAGCTACTTGTGGTTCATTAATGACAAAGGAGAGAGCACTCTGCACATGCTCTTTTCTCATGTATCTGCCTTTTTTCTTGCCTCTTGCTGAAGCCACCATAAAGCCCCAGGGAACTGGGGTGAAGAATTACCTTGTAGGAGAGCACAGACTTCCGCAACCTCTGCTCTCTTGATATATTGTACTATATTTCCTACCATCCCCCAGAGACACACCCATTGGTCCACCAAGCTGGGGAGCATGGGGGATGTAGTCCAGGACTGGCAGGCCACTGGGGGTTTTAATGTGCCCACAGCTTGGATTTTTTTGGGTGCCTCTCAATCCAGAGTGCGATGCGATTACTATTTTCATCTTGCCTCCACCCAAAACTCTCTGAGCAGATCGAAGCAATTGACAAAACAGTGATACAGTTTAAAAAATTAGTGTAAAATACTGCGTAAAACTTGAATGTGCAATATTTAATTCTGTCTGAATAGTCTGATTTTAAGAAAACTACACCTGGCCCAAACAGCAGCTGCATCCCAGCCTAAGCTGCTGAGTCCCTGGCGGCCCGGAACCAAAAAATGACCGCATTGATTGCGGTGGGGGGAGTGTTTCGAAATCGGAGGCCACCACTGAAAAGGCCCCGCTCTGAGCTTCCTGAGGATAGAGTTCGTTATGGCTGGACGGAGATTGGGCTGCTGTTCTTAAATTCGGGGGAGTGGGGGGGACCTGGCCTGGGTGACGCCGCCTTGGCTCGGGCCCGTTCCTCGGAGGGCCTCCGCACTGACGCGCCTTCCCCGTTCTCCTTCCAGACTGCGGCACGAGGGCTACACAGTCCAGGTGAACGTCAACGACTACCTGGACATCTACTGCCCGCATTACAACGCCTCGGTGCCCGAGGGGCGTGTGGAGCAGTACATCCTCTACATGGTGAATCTGGAGGGCTACCGGACGTGCGACATCAGCCAGGGCTTCAAGCGCTGGGAGTGCAACCGGCCCCACGCCCCCCACAGCCCCATCAAGTTCTCGGAGAAGTTCCAGCGCTACAGCGCCTTCTCGCTGGGCTACGAGTTCCACGCGGGCCAGGAGTACTACTACATCTGTGAGTTGGACACAGGCGCAGCTCTGTCATCCCCTTCACGTGGCCGCCCCGTGGCATGACTCTCTCAGCCCCAGTGCGGGGCCCACGTCACGCGGCCCATTCCCTGGTTCCGTGCAGATCCTGCTTCCCTCCCTCTTGCGAGCAGCCCGGGTGGATGGTGCTGCCCCTCGCCACTTAACCCTCACAACAGCCCTGTGAGGTAGGACAGGCTGAGAGTCCACGGCTGGCCCAGAGTTGCCCAGTGGGGGGTTAGAACTTGGCTCTCTGCAGCGAACACAACCCAGTCCTCTCCAGTCTGTCCTCACAACAACCTTGCAAGGTAGTTTAAGCCTACACACTCATTTATTTCTTTATTGTTAACGTTTTTATATGCCATCCAATACTAAAGTCTCTGGACGGCTTACAGAAACCAAAAAAAGCAACCCTATACAACAAACAACACACGGCATCCGATAAATAAGGATAAAATCAAAGATAAAACCAATTCACTGTTAAAATATTGGGGAAATAAAAAGAGCCATGGAGCTTCTCACTGGATAAACTCCATGGCCAAATGTGTATTAGAACCCAGATCTCCTGAGTTTCACTCTTAATCGCTTCACCAAACTGGTTCCCATTGAGAGGAATTGCCCAGTGCTGGTTTTCCAAGGCTGAATCGCTTCCCGGTGAATCCTGCAGGGCCAGGCACCATGTTGCGTGTCCCGGCCCCCCTCCCGTCACGAGGCCCAAATTCACACTGTGGCATCTTTGGACACAAGCTTGACCTCCCCAAAACATCTCTGGTCGTGCTTATCTCCCTCTTTCCTGTAATTCCATAACGCAGTGGAGACCTTCCTGGGCCCTTCAACTTTCCCCGTTCTTCTCGGTTGCATTTTCAAACTGGTTTGGGGTTTTTTTTCCTGTTGTTGTCAGTCTTACTGTCTTTTTGGCTGAACTTTAGAAGCACAGCGGTGAAATGCAGTGCATACACCCTGGAAAACCAGTCCCAGCAAATCGATCAAGAGCGTATTGATTAGTTTTCTGCCCTGCCGTTCTTTCAAAGGGCGGAAGGGCTGCCTGCATGATTCTCCCCGTTTTATCCTCTCAGGAACCCTGCGAGGTAGGCTAAGCTGAGGGGCAGTTGCCCAGTGATCTTCGCAGCTGAATACAGGGATTTGAACCGAGACCCTCTGACCCCGGGGCTTTAAATGTTCAGAGCTGAGGTGCAAACGCAGGGCAGTCATCGAAGGAAATGAGAGAGGGCCTGCTCTCACCACAGCATGGTCCCCACTGGGTGGGGATGGTGGGTGATGTAGTCCAGCACACCTGGTATACACTTCGTCAGGGAGGCCTTTGGCCACACAGGCTGGGAATGATGGTATTGTAGTCCAGGATACCCTGTTGGCTGTCGCAAACACCGAATACCGTGGGATCTGAATGTGAGATGACTATTATTCTAGTTCTTATTGCAAATAATACTTAAATATCACTTTTTTATGGGTCAGTGAGTCACTCAAGGTTGCCTGCCTGTGCTTGCACTTAAAAACAGAAGCGGGCCCTGTTTTGATCCATTTCTGAGTGCTTCTGCCTTTGGAACGCAAGAAGACAGCCGTTCCGAGGTCGGGGACGGACACGGGTCACATAACAGAGGCTGCTTCCCGGTTTCCGAGGCCCTTGAGAGGCTGTCCTTCATTTCCAGGGCTGGCGCCAAGCGTCAGGAATGGCAGGCACCTTGCAGGGGTCCCCCACGGCCCCCAGCCCTGTCGCTCCTCTTCTTCTTCCTCGCCGGCTGTCCGCCTTACCTCCTTGCATGCACGTTTGCTCTCTCTGTCTGGGCGAGGGCTTCTGAACACGGGGCGAGCAGGGAAGGGCCCATAAATAGCTCTGAAGGGGGTGACTTCCGCCCCCATGTGCCTGGCTGCCTGGCTCAGGGCCAGGGCCACCAAGGCCTCCCCTGCCCTGCTCCTCAGCTGCCCCCAGATCCCTCGAGCCGCGCCGGCACCCAGGCCCCTCCGCACACGAAGCATGCCCTCCCACCGGACTCAGGCCTCCCACGCTCTCGCAGCAAGCACTGACCTCTTCCTGTTTCCTTTCCAGCAACTCCGACGCACAACCACCGTTGGGCCTGCCTTCGAATGAAGGTTTTTGTCTGCTGTGCTTCCCGTGAGTGCTCCCCACACTCTCGCCACTTGGCTGGGTGCATGCACGCTTCACCAGGCGCATCCCTGCCTCTCCCGCTTTGCAAACCGCTTGTGAAAGAGTTCTGTGCGATTCGGACGCTCGGCAAATCCCCTCCCCACTCCCTGTCTCCCGCGTTATGTCTCCGAGAATCTTCGTTTCCATTGCTTTAATTTTTCCTGTTAAAACAAGCTGCTAGTCCTCAGGGGTACATCACCTTATCTTACTTAGGAAGAAATTTTTCTTCTGTACAAAAGAAAGGCATTGGGAGTAGCATTTTTAAAGATTAAAATTCAGTGATACGTCCCTGGTAAAGCACAAGATGATGAGGGTTTGTAAGCATGCAGAGAAAGCCCTGCTGAAGCTTCCTTTTGGGGGCCAGCCAAACTGTTGTACAGGGCACTAGTCTGGGCATAATGATGCCAATCTCTCTGGGCAGCAAGCCCACTACCTCTGATGCTTACAGGTAAACTGCGCCTATGTGTGAAGGCTCCATTTTATTACATTTGGGTAACAGCTTTTGTCCACCCCCACATATTTTCCAAGAGCATAGGAAACTCTTCCTCTGGACAAGGCCTTTTTCTGGGTCCAGGCCTTGACCAAGTCGCTACAAGGGAAGCTGGACAAGAGGAACGTTTCTTTGGCCGGAGGTTTTCCCTCGATGCCCGAGAGAGACTGCTTTCTCTAGTCCGTCTCAGGCGTTCAGACTGCCTTTGCTCCTGTTGTTTGCAAGGCCTGTGTAAACGCCAACCTTGCTCACCACAAGCATGACCCTCAACCACAACGGACAGCCGTGCGGCTTTATTTAATTTCATATATTCTACTTCTGTGCCGCCCAACGGCCGAAGTGCTCTGGGCAGTTTACAGAGAGTAAAACTTCTACAGTACGGCCTATAAATCATTTCCATGCAAACTTTTATAGCGCAGAAAGGGCGATTGCATGTCTGTTCGGCACAATGGCTCCCGGTCTGGGGGACGGGGTTATCCATCGTGTGCATGTCTCTTCACCCCATGAGCCTCCACCACTGTCACCCCACCCCCCACGTTTCTCACCATCTGCCGCATCCCTTGACCTCTTGCTCCCAGGAGGCGTCTCATATGGGCGCAGGATTCAAAGCAGGGGTGCAGAAGCCTCAGGCCCCAAATACAACCGTCTGGGGTGCCGGTCGGGGTTTCCCTGGAGGCCCTCGCCCCTTTGCCCATCTGCTCCTCCTCGGAGCAGCCTCAGCTTTGGCCAGGCTTTTTCCCCATCCCAAAAGCCTGAAGTGGGCGGAAAAGGCCCTTCTTGGCCATGGGCTGGCCTTTGGCCACGCCCCCTGCTGTTGGCCCCGCCTGCCGCTGACTGGCCCGCAGCCCCCGAGAGCTTCTCCGAAAAGAATTTGGCCCCAGAGCCAAACGAGGTTCCGCACCCCTGGTTTGAGAGCGAGAAGGCAGACTCGGTCAGCGGAAACAGGGGAACCTACGGCGGGGGGAGGCAGGCTGGGCGCACGGTCCCTGCCCTCCCCCCTTTGGGCATAACCCTCTCCCCCCATCTCCTGCCCGCAGCGTCGCACTCTGGGGAGAAAGCGGTTCCGACCCTCCCGCAGTTCACTATAGGGCCAGAAGTGAAGATCGAGGACTTGGGTGAGTGAGAGCAGGGTGCCCTTGGCTGGGTGGGGGGCGCTTCCCCCAGCTTAGGCCCCCCCCCCCCTTTGGCAGTGGATCTTCCCCCAGCCCCACGTTGGAAGAGGCCGGGAGCTTCCCCAAACCGGAGCTGGGCAAAGCCCCAGGGCCGTGGCCGCGTTGTCTCCCCCACCGATCCGCTAGGTCGAAGGCACCCGAGGAAGGGGCGGCGTTTTGAGCAGGAGGCGCGAGCTGGGGGAAGAGGGCGCCCACCCCCCCTCTCGAGTCTGATCCCCCCGTTTCTTTCGTTCTTTTTCCCCTCCAACGCTGCAGAAAATTTTAACCCGGAGATGCCCAAGCTGGAGAAGAGCATCAGCGGCACCAGCCCGAAACGGGAACACCTGCCCCTGGCCGTGGCCGCTGCCCTCTTCCTCATGACACTCTTGGCCTCCTAGCCGTGCGGGCGGCCGTAGGAAGGGGGCCGAGCCATCCCACCTCCCCGCGCAGGCCCGCAGCCCTCCCGAGACTCCCTCGGGGTTTGTGCAAGGGGCAAAGCCTCCATTTGAAGGGGGGGATCGACAGCCCCTGCAACGTTGGAGAGGACGGACAGCGCGACGGCGGAAGACCGCGAACTTTCTTGGCCGGGCCGCCCTCCTCCCGTCTCTTCCGCCCGGGCTCCGCAAAAGCAGCCCTGCTTCTCTCGCTCTCTCTCGCCTTTCCCTCCCGCCACGTCCTGGGGAGGCCGGGAGCTTTCGTCCGGCACGGGGACTTCCGGGGACGGCGTGGCTCTGCCGCCCGGGAGAGGCACCCGAGCTCATCAGGGCCTCCACACCCCGCGACCCGCTTGAGGACGGTCTCGCCTCGGCCGTGAGCCGCCTGCTCGCTCTTCTGATGCCCGGGCCAGCAAAAACCTCGGAGCCGCCGCCATCATCCACACGGACTTCGGACGGGCCACGGCGGTGTCGCCGCCGGGCAATGTCGTTTTACCCTTTGGGAGGAAGCGCCGCTCCTGCGCAGACGGGGGCACCCTGTCCCAGGGACGCCCGCGCCGGAGATGGGGACGGACCGTTTCCCAGGCGCTGGGGGCGAGGGGCGTCCTCGCCCAGCCCGGAGGGACCTGTACATATCTGTTGCGTGTTCTGTACAGAGAGAGGCTCCATTATCCGTGTCGATAGATTATATGAAGCTGTTCTTGTAGAGGGTGGGTGCGGGGCGGGCACCGGCTTGCCCATGGAAGCCAGTCTCTTTTGTTTTTCGGGGCGTTTCCCCCCCTTTGTCTTCCGTGAAGACCAAACCTATGCAAGAGGCACAGACACTTTCTCCTTCCCAAGGGGGTGCGGGGCTTGGGGGCAAAGACGACGTCGACAAAAAAATAAGCAAAGGACCTTCTGGGGTCAGGAGTGGGGTGGGGGGGTGTTTCTCTCTTGTGTTTCTTTTTCCCCTTCCTCCCCGAGAGCTTTGGCTGACGATTTTCATATACTTGCTCTTAGTCTATTAAAAAAAATAATAAATAAAAGGTGGAGAAAAAAAAAAGGCGGCGGCCGATCTTTATGGGTGGGTCGCATTGGTTGTCTTTCCATCCTGCCTTTTTCCGACAAGGAGCCCAAGACGGTGTACCTGATACTCCATCCCCTCCTCCCCATTTTGCTCTCACAACAACCCTGCAAGGTAGGTTAGGCTGAGAGTCAGTGACTGGCCCAAAATCATCCCAGGAGCTTCATCCCGGGAACCAGGGTATTCCCACTCCTCTGCTGTGGATTTGCGATTCTGTTGGTCCAGGAATGGTGTTTATCACAGATTGGGTCCTTCCTAATCATTTCTTCTCCTTTTATCCTGCTTCCCCTCCCTTAGTCTGTTCTTGACCATACAGTCTGTTCTTGACCGTGGGATGTGCATTTATTTATCACGCCTAATCCCTGGCAATTACATAGCTGTTTAATTCCCTTTCTTAAGTCCTGAAATCCTTCAGCGATTTGGAGTCCCCAGAGGGGGCCATCTCCTTTCCCAGCAATGGCTTGGGGGTGTCTTGGGTCCCCCCCACATTCTGGAAGGGTGGAATTATTTATCATCAGGAAACGGTTTTCCCAGTCTGGCCCGAATGGGGGGCGGCCAGGAGAAAGGGCTGAGCCCCATGATGGGGCTGGGCCGGCCGGCCAGCCAGCCCTGCAGGGCCGTACTGGGACATCGGAGCTTCTGCCTCCCGGCGCGAGGGGGCCAGCAGACGGCCCCTCGTGAACGCAGCTGCTGGAATATCCCACATCCCCGGGGCAAGACGGCCTCCCGCCCGCGCCCTGGTCATGTTCCTGCGCTGCCCGTGAGTCACAGTCTGGATCTGTGCAGCCTGTCCGGGGCCACCTGGAAGCGCCTGGAAAGCCCGCGCCTGTCTGCCTCGGTTCCTGCCTGCAGGCATCGCTGCAGCCTTCTCCGGGCCACACACAGCTGGTGCGTCGCGGCAGCCCGTGGCCAGATTTCCAGCAGTGAAATCAGATCTTTTTCTGCCACCCACTTTCGCCCTTCCAAGATCGCCCTACCTCCCTTTTCAGGCACTGGCTACTTCTGCATACAACAGCCCTGTAAGATAGACCAACATCATCACCGTCCCATGCCACGGCTATTTGATGGCAGTCCCCTGACACCTGTGTACAACGACCCTGTAAGGTGGGCCTGTGTTATTGGTGACTCATTGCATGGCTATTTGATTCCTGTCTCAGGGAGGCGTCCACTGCTGAATACAGCGGCCCTGTAAGGCAGGCAAGTTTATTCGGCCGTTCCCTCCCATCTTCAGAGACTGCCTGCTTCTGTCTACAACATCCCTGTAAGGTAGGACAGTATTATTCTTCCTCTGCTGCTGCTTGGCTCTTCTCTTCAGGGGCATGTCTCTGCAGGCCCATAGTCTGCCTAAAAGTTCTGGGCAAGGAGGTCACCAAAAAAGTAGGGAACAGCTCATCTGGTTTGCAAGCCTTTTCACAGACGAGACTGTAAACAGTTCCTGAATTATTTCTTTTTTTAGAAAGGGGGGACAGAGAACATGTAGCCGGGGCACATGGTCCCCTGTAACCTCTGGCTACGGCGACCCTGTAAACAAGCCCACGTCAGCCCAGCTTCTAGTCTGGTCTGGTGTTTTTGGACGACGGCACCCAGTCGTTGGCCAAACTTGCTGCTTGGTTGTCCAAAAGATCTGAATGGAACCAAATTTGGAAAAGCGGCAATAAGCCGCAAGGGGCAAGCCATCCTCCCTCTGGTTTTCTTTCTTCTTCAGCAGGCGTTTAGTGTTCCGTGGCTCCTGGCCATGCGCAAAGTTTCTTGCACTGGAATTTAGGCCTGTAGGCATTGGTTGCCCCCTAAATGTTTGGCAGCTCTGTTTCTGTTGGCACTGAATTCTCTAGAGAGGGATGGAACATGAGCTGAGACAGAAAATTAATGAAAATAGTACAGTAATTTATTAGGAAGCCAGTGTGACCTAGGGGTTAGAGTGTTGGAGTAGGACTCTTAACCTACCTCACAAAGTCCTTGTGAAGAGAAAATGAGAGAGGTGTGTGATTTAAGCCTCCTTGACTTAATAATGGATATTATCATTTATATAATTTATATCTCACCTTTTCCCTTGTAAAGAACCCTGATTTTTCTCCTCTCCGTTTTATTTTCACAACACCCTTGTGAGGTAGGCCAGGCTGAGCATGTGTGACTGGCCGTGAGCCTCCTTCCTGAGCGGGACTCGAACTCGGCTCTCCGAGTCCCAGGCCGGCCCTCCAGCCACTCGGCCAAACTGGCTCTCAATGCTGTGCCTTTCACAGAAACGGATGCAGCCTTCCCATTTCCTCCCTGAGCCTCCATTTAAGAAGAGTCCTGCTGGGAGGCTGGAAACCTTTCCCATAATGCCCCAGAACAAGTCCCCGAGGGCCTCGTGGGAAATTCGGATGGCAGATCGCGCTTCCTCTGTGCAACACCCACCGTATCTGGCTAGCACGGTTTCCTTCCGGCACTGCCGGAGGACGGAGTGGCTCCGAAAGTGCGAGGGGGAGAACGCTGCCCCCCCCCCGGCTTGCAGCCTCGGCCTCGTCTCAAGCGAGCTTCAGGGAATCCGGAGCCCGAAACTGGCGCGGCGTGTGCCCTCCCCGGAAGGATGCCCGCAGGTGTCTCTTGAGGCAGCCACGGAGCCGGAATTCGAACTGGGGGCTTCTTGGCCGTCCTGCAGGTCCGCACCCCCTCGCGCGCCCTCTGCTCCCCCAAGCGTCCCTTTGGGATCGACGCTCCGGCGGCTGCCGACGCGGTGCAAGCCGCAGCCTGCCGGAGAAGAGGAAGGCAGGCGAACCGGCTGAACAGGTCCCGTGAATGCAGCCGAGCGGCGGGAGGGACCCTCCCGGACCCCCAGACAGCTGGGGAAAGGGGTGGCTGTGGCGGAGACGGGGGCCTTCCCATGGGCACCCTCCACATCCCCCCCAGGTGGGAAATCCTATTCCTGGCGGGGGGAATCTGGGTGCGGCGCTGGCGCTGCTTCTGCCAGGCGCTGGTGGTGGCTGGCACAGCCGGCAAGCTCCGGTGAGGCTGCTGAGAGCTGTTTCGGCAGGAAAGCGAAGGCGCTGGGCAGCGTGGTCTCTGCCCCAGGGAGCCTACACTGGGGCGAGGTGGGCAAGGCCGAGCGTGGTCCCGAAAGAGGCCCTGGAGTGCCTGGGGAGTTTTGGAAAGTGCGGGGGACTCTAACTAAGCTTCAGGGGCTTCAGGCACCGAAAGTGGACTTTGAGAGAGTCAAAGAAAGGGGTTTATGCCTCAAGGAGACACAAATCAGGGCAATTCCCCCCCGCCAGCTGAAGCCTTCCGGGATGTTGCAGAATCGCTTGGATATGGCTCTGTTCGGCCAGGACAAATTTGGCCAAGTTTTGGCAGTAACAGCGATTTCTCTGGCTGGTGGTGTGTGGTGCCAGCCGTTGTTTCCGGGAGGGAGACAATGTCCCCCTGGCCCCGATCCCTGGACATTGCCCACCCTTAAGACAGCCTAAAAATATATTTAAAATAAATAACCCACAGGAAAAAGATTCAGAAGTCCTTGCACTTGACACTCAAGAGTCTTGACTCTCGGCACAAGCCGACATCACAGGCTCTGTGACAAAGGAGGTGAACTTTGCACGTGCCTAGAGGTATTCTATTTTAAAAACAAGGGCCCCGGCCTCTGCCCCAAAAGAGCCCTCGCTCGGTTGCTGAAAGCCCTGGGATGGATTTTGCCGGACCTGTGGAAAGGGAGGCGCACTCTGTCCGTGCCGAGAAGTCCCCTTCCGCGGATGCCTGGGTGCCGTTCAAGCCTGCTGCCGAGACTTGGCACAGACGAGGCCTCCGTGCCCTTTGACCACCCACCTTGTTTGCGTGGCAAGCCCTGTGCCAGTCACCCCGTGCGGGCATTACCCTTGCTCTAGATAAACTATATATAAGTCCAGCACGACACCTTCTCGCACTCCTGACACACGTACACAACGCTGACATCAGCCCAAACACATTTCGCACAAGTCCTTGGCTATTTCTGCCTCCAAGGTGTACGTGCCTGTAAACAGAGACTCACCTATGGCCCGCTGACGGTGTTGACAAAGCCCGGGCCCTGCCAGAGCGCTGAGCTCACCGTGACCTGCCTCCACCTTGCCGTCGTTCATTGGTGACCCTCCTGGGAACAAGCGTGCGCCGCTGCGACCTTGGACGAGCAGAACCTCGGTCCGTCGATACTCTCCAGCGTTCAGGCTGGAATATTTCCAGCCCTTGCCTCGAGGGGTCGGGAATCAACCCCGGGAACGCTGCATGTGGCCCCGGAGCGATGGCGCTGCAGCTCGGCCCCTCCAGAAGAGTGGATGCAAACTGGACGTTAGCTGGAAGTTAGCTCAGAAATCTCGCTAGCCCGCTTTTAAGACAAGCCACTGTGAGCAAATGGCTAGCCCGGCTCTCTTGCCCGCCCGCCCCCCCCCCCCCACATTTTCTGCACAAGAGGCCAAGGGCTAGACTTTGAAAGCCTGCGGGGAGTTGGGCTTGGACTGCTTCGGACAGAAATCCTAAGGCAGCAATGGTGCCCGTGTAGAGATTTCTGTGGCAGAGAAGTTAGCGCTTCCCCAGGCTGTTTGGATGGTGGAAGGATTTTTAATGCCTTCCCGCAGACGCTTGATACCAGTAGGAGACAAATATTCCATGACTAGCATGTTTTCGACCTTTCTGTGGACTTAAAGGCAGAGCAAGGAGGGGTTTATCCGGTGGTCCCTGGAATGTCCGGTTTTCATCCCTGCCACCTGCACCGCACGGGCCGTGGCTGCCGGAGCTTTGCACCGGGGCACCAAGGAGACCCCCAGCTGCTCCTGAGCAGCCCTCCTGGCAGGCACCAGATCGCTCGCTTGCACCGCTCTTGAATTTCAGACATAAGCAATTCGGGGCCCTTCAGCGATTCGGAGTGTGACTTGGAAAAACAACATCAGATTATGTTACCATAACCGTTTGGTGAGTGGCAGCACAAAATGAATTGTGAATGGTTATGGGGGATACGAAGAGGACCTGTTAACATTCAACTGCAGCCGAAGGGATAAGAGGCCGCGAAAACGCTGCAAATCGTTCTTATTTTCATCAATCGATCCTTGATGGATCCGGCACTCTCAAGGAGTCCTCGATTCAGTCCAGGCGGTATCGGAGGCCAATTCTGTGATTCCTTTCCAAACGAGGTCAGAAATTTAGAAGTGGTACATACGTCATTTGAATTCTAAGCAAGACTTCAGGGCCCACTCCTTTTGGAGAGCTCTTGAGCAGAACACCCTGCTTGGGCCCCTCCGTCAGTTCGCTGGCCTCGTCACCACCATGGCCACCAGCTGCTCTTCCTCCTCCTCTTCCTCACCCGGGATGAATCCACATAACTCAGGCTTACCAGAGTTCCCTGAACTCCACCTTGGAATTTGTGGCTTGGCTTCCCACACAAATATCCATCTATAGTTTGGGATGCGTTTTTCCAAAGCACGCGCGAATTGGTGTGCATCTTTCTCTCATCAGTCAAAGCTTATTTGTACACTCTTTTTCAAAAGTACGCAGTTTGTCGTTTTTAAATGTATGTGTGCCATCATGCACTTTGCGGTGGGGGGGGGGGACTGCAAATCACATTGTAAGCTTGGAAATGCATCCCTGTGGGGGATCATCTATCTACCTGGACTATCAGGAGATAGAGATTGTGTGCTGTGGGAAGCGAATGACGGTGTTTTAATGTGCATTTTTAAAGTTTTATGCAGAGGAATCTTCAAGCCAGTGTGTTTGGCTCCTCAGAACTTCCCCTTCCCTTCCCTTCCCTTCCCTTCCCTTCCCTTCCCTAACTTGCAAAGAAATACTTTGTACATGCCCAGGTTGCTAATATTCATGGAGCAAAGACAAGGTGAGCTGCAGCCAGGCCCAGGGCCATTGGCTTTGAACAGATCAAGCCAGAGAACTTGGCATCCTCTGGTGGGAATTCCCATCAGCCCCAGGCAGCAGGCTGGTGACTTGGGGTGATGGGAGTTGGAATCCAGGGACACCTGGAAGCCTACAAGTCCAGGCAAAGAAAGATGAGTTTGCAGCATGCTTTTTCAAAGGTTGCCTTCCCACGTGGATGTCTCAAGCCCTCTTCCTCCACCCCCACAATGGGAAACCCCACACCCTCTGCAATGACGGGAAAGTTGACCAAAGCCAAATTTCCCTTCCGCTTGTACTGTTGTTCTCCATGCAGGACGTGAAGAATGAAACCTTCATGTCAGGCTTTGCGTTCCCATTCATTGAGCCTGTTCCAGCCGGCTTTTATAGGTCACTGGGTGAAGAAGGGCTCTCCTGGGATGTCTCAGTTCCTTCCACACTGTCTGGGGAAGGGTGGCTGTATTGCCTAGTGGGCAGGTGCCAGTGGGCTTGGATGGAAGCAGTTGGTGGGAGAGCCGTAAAAGTTTGCCCCCAAGTTGGGGGCCAAGTGGCTGCAAAGATATCAGTGTAGTAACTAGATCTGGAAACATGTTCCTTTTTTCTCCAGAGCCCTTTCCCTGGCCTCCCCAGGCAGAAATTCAACAGGTTCAGCTTCACCCAGTGCGCACAGGCGCAGAAATGGGGACGCAGCACAGCCAAATCTCTGCCTGGAATTGCATCTACGGATGGCTCAGGGGAGGCCCACGGCTCCCCAGCTGCTTGCTTCAGCCCCATCCCTGGTAGGGACCCAGTGCTGCTCGGCTGTTTGCTGCCCCCTGGTTTAATGCCCCACAATGCTCCTGAGCAATGCGATGTGGAGGGGATTATGGGAAAGCAGCGCACCGGCTTTCTCTGGGAGGCCCACGGCCGTCAGGACAGCACCTCCGGGAGCATCCTGCCCAAGAAGCCCCCATCCCGCAAAACTGGACCTGCTCTTCCTCTCGAGAAGTCAACACCGGCGCCGGGGACTCTCTGCATGCGAAGCATGCACCGAGCGCTCCTTCCAGACCCGCAGAGCCAGCGTGGGAGAAATTTGCTGCCTGCCTGTCACCGAGGGGGAATCGGTTTACCACGGCCTCCTGTCTGGTTTGTCAGGGCTGCCACTAGCAGCCTCCTCTCTCTCGAGCGTGCATTGCCCTCTCCGTGTCGGGCATGCAACATTACCCACAATCAATGCATCATTATGCGATAAACAAGAGTAAAGTTGTTTTGCCGACGCGTCGGGGAGTTATTGCTTTCTCTCTCTCTCTCAGGCAGCTGTTTAAACGAGAATGGATTGGTGTTTGGGACCAGTGCACCTCCGTGCTGGTAAGGAGATCTTGGCGGCTGGCTGTGTGGAGGCTCTCGGGGGAATCCGCCGGAAGTCCCTTGTTATCAGTGCAGGCAAGACGCTGAAGTGATACAGAGCTGGCCTCGTACCTCAGTCACGCAATTTGGAGCATTCAGAGCCGAAGGAAACAAACCAGGCAGAGGGAGCCGGCTCCCCACAATTAGAAAGCTAGCTCGGCAGGCTGGGTGAGACCATTTCTCCCTGATGGGCTAGCTTTCTGCTTCCAGGGCTGCAACTATTTTTTTATTTTTTTAAGCAGAGAAAGGACTCAGATTGGATTAGACCCCCTCCTTCTCTGGAGCAGGTAAACTGGTTTATTCAAATCACTCCAGAGCAAGGGCAAGGTTTTTTGAATGAAGAAAGATTACCTGGAAAGGGGATCCATAAATATCTCCAGCAACCTTCTGCATCGCTCTGCACCGTTAGAAGAAGGCTGTGGAACCTCCAGAGGTTTGAATCTGGCCTGCGGAGCTTCCTTGTATTCTTCCAAGGAGTGGCGCTCTTCCCTGCTTTTATATACTTTTATTGAGGCCCCCAATAATGCACGGAGGGTCCCTTTTTAGGATCAAAAAGACAGGGTGCAAAAGAACATATAATACCTTCTTTTAAAAGGTGATGCTTTAAAAAGCTGCCTCAGTTCACACATTCCTGAGCCCTTGCCTCATGCAAGCACCAAGTCTTTGCGAATTTTGGAAGGCAGCCTTTCCAGAATGACTGATGAAGGTTATAATCCCCTTTTGTCCATAAAGCACACCAGTTGTACCTGAGTCAGGTCCTACCCCCCAGAGTTGTTGTGAGAATAAAATGGAGGATCAGGGAACAGCATATGCCACCTTGATTTCTGGCTATAAAGACAGAAGGATGAGGAATAAATTTTCTACAGATACCTTTTAAAATAAATATTATGGACTGGAATGATAATATATTAATGGCGCTGCTGATCCAACACTGTCTGAATTTTGCAATCCAGGAAAAATTAACATGTTACAGTCGATCAAGGAGAACAGACAGACACATTGAATGCTGATGTTTGATTTGCAGTGTTTTGGAACAGCAACAATCCAAAGAAAGCTTTACCATCTATTTTTCCCCTTTGCTCTTGAGCCTTTCTTGTTCTTTTGTCTATATACGTGGAAGGCACTGCCCTTTTTGTAATAAACACAATACAGAATGCATAGCAAAGAAGAAAACATTAATTAAAATTAAAATAAATTTTCTAAGAATCATGACAAGAGCAACAAGATTTTTAACCTGTGCGAAGGGAATATAAACCGCTCAGATCAAGTTGAAATAAAACAGCTCATCTGAAGAAAGGAAATCGCGCCGTTCGGAATATCGCAACCTCACCAGGGCTGGTGTCGAGAGAGAAAACCCTGGCAGGATGAGCTGACACTAGGGGGCTGTGTAGGACAGGAAAGTGGCAGGATAGCCCTTTTGCGGGGGGGGGGGATGCATCAGAATTGTGTTCCTGTGTGAAGCTATCCAATTGGCAACCCAAAACAGGATGCCAGCAGGAACGCAATTCTCAGTGTGCCAAAAGTGCATTCACAAACATGTGAACGATTGCAGCCGGACACACTTCCCAAAGTGTTCAAACGTGTGTGTGTATACACACTCGGTGCAAACTCATATCCCTCTTCCGAATCTGCACAGTCATGCTCTGAGGGAATTGTGCATCTGTGATAGGATGCAGAGATGCACTTTTGAAAATGCACATTTCTCTCTGATCGGGGGGGGGGGGCAGGGGGGATTTTTGCATTTGAGAACCCCAGTGAGGCAAACTGAGTTTGGAGAACTCGCAGAAACTCAACAAGGGCCGATGTGCCAAGCTCACCCAGCTGCACCTCCGAATCTCAGCCATTTCCAACATGTGGTTCACAATAGGTTTAATGATTTGTCCATAACAGCAATATATTAAAACAGACAGACACGCACCCGTGCTCACACACACGCACTCATGGAGCATTAGGAAACTTGTGATCCCTTCTGTTCCCATCGTTTGAAATTCCCTTAGTCAGATAACAGACCATTTACATGGATTTCAAAATAACTTTTGACTCTCCTGCTGGCACTGTGGCAAAGCGCAGCTGCCGCTTGCACTTGATTCCTTGCCAAAAACAAAATATAATGTTTGGGTTTTGTTTACAAATTAGCTCGGTACCCACTTTCTTTGAAAAGGGAGAAAATTGCATTGCAGCGAGTTGTTTTCTTGGGGTTTTTTATAGATACACTGCCTGGGAACCAGAGTTTGTGGGGAGGATCCGATGCCCAAGGTGAGGGTTGCCTGGCTTACCTGCGCAGGAACCTGATTGGTTAAGCAAACACCTTCCCCCACCCCTGTATTTTTAAGACCAAGGTTTGTGGTTGCAACATGCTGGTGTGTTGTTTGTTCTGGGATTAAAGGGAAAGAGATGAAAAGAAACGGGAAAGAGAGGAGGAGGGTGTTGAATCCACAAATCCAAAATCCAAATGTCAGGAGTTTGGACCTAAGTGGCGGCTTGGGTTGAAGTCTTCAGTTTGGGAAGAAGCATGTCATTTTTGCAAAATGTTACGGGTGTCTTCCACCGTCGGACCTCATGCACTAATGTCTAAGCCAGTCAGACTTTGGATTGTAAGCTGAATGGGGCAGAAACCTCTCCCTCCCTCCCTCCCTTTCTACGTTACAAACTCTCTTCTTGTTTCTGCAATCAATATTACTAGCTGTTCAGGCCCTGATCATCGGCCTCTTCTTGCGGCAAGAGCATTTGACGTATGCACCTCGCCCCAGCACTGAACGGCAGTGCCAGAAGAAGGGCCACCTTGCCCGTCTGGCCCCGTTTATTTTCCCTGCACGACTGTGTGAATTGGCCCTGGTGCAACCCATTTTTGCAGCTTGTGCGATGCGGCCTGAAGGATCAGTGCGTGTCTGAGCATGCCTGCTCGCCACATGGCTCTCCGTGAAAACATGCCTCCGCACAGGCTTTGGGCCTCTCTGTCCACAGGGAGGAAACCGTCCCCTCCCGCCCGAGTGGCCCTTCAGTTCGCTGCATGTTTGTCTGCACGGCCACCCCGATCGCGCCTGCCTTCCATCCGGCGGTTTGTTTCTGCACGCATCCTGCAGTACGGGCCACACAATTTCTCCTGCTGCCAGGGTTGTTCTGAGTGTGTGTCTTCTCGCACAAGCCAGCTTTGTGCTGTGTGTGTAAGCAAGGGTGTGCAAGCTTCAGGTTTGTGGATAGTGTTCGATGCATGCAGGTTAAACTTTGGACCAAAACCGGCCCATTTGAGGCTCTTTTCTGGCCTTCCAAAGGGCCAAATGATCTGTTTCCCGCAACACGGATCATTTGAGGGTTTGGAAGGTGCCAGTCGGATAAAATGGTTCTGATTGGTGTAGCAGAGCAAGAGCAGTTAGGAATCCTGTGCTGGCAATCCTTGACTAGCAAAGATGCTGATATTTTCTGCCAGCCCCTGAGACTTCCCTATCCTCTCTGCAGACTCCAGGATGTGCCTCTTTCTGGCAATAGTTTAGTCTTCACTTGCAATGCGAAATATTTTGGGCTGCCCTGGTCTTCAGTGGGCAACTGAGATCCATTTGCATTACCAAAGACTGGCTCCTGGTCATGAAAACTGCTAGGACAGGTTTGCTTGATAGTGATCAACACTATGGCCTGAATTTTTGGACACTTTTTGGGGACTGGATGGGGGTCTGTTACAATTTTTGGACTTATTTGGGTTCACAAGTGCTGAGCCGAGCTTTGAAGGACAGGGCATTTTAGAAGGCTCTCGTTCATAGGGAGATGACTTGACAGCACATAACCACAACATCTGAACCATGAGGACTGGAGACTTGACTTTATTTTTTAAAGATGTCCTCCATTTGAAAGGCCTTGAAGTCACACACCAACAGTGAGTACCCAGATACACTGATCACAGCCTTGCTTCTCTTTACTGATCATTCCAGCTCGCGGCCCGTCTCATCGTCCTGATGGTCCCTTGCTCATTCAGCAAGCACACTAAGAACCATGCGCAGAGTGCGTTCTCTTGCCCTGCTCAACTGGCTTTGAGGTGTCTGTGTGTCGAAGCCATCCTCCGAGGTTCTGGCCCAGAAAGCAGTACCAGAGGGAGCATGAGTCAAGCCCAGGACTTGTGCATACAAAGCACTAAGCGGGGGCCCTTCCCCTAAATGACATGCAAGATTCTAGTTCTCATGGTTTCCAAATCAAGGGCTGATTTGAATAGGAACCTGCTGAATATCCCTTTTTAAAAAGCTTTTTAGAATCGTTTTTATATGATGCGGCAATCATGTTATATTTTGGGCTTTTTACTTGTGAACTGCTCAGGAAGCTTTGCCTGTTGGGAAGCAAAGAAATGGAGTAACAGTAATTCAAGACCCTCGGCTCCATCTAGCCCGGCAGACCCTACTCCAGCCCCCGCTCCCAACCAGAGGGCCCTGGATACTTTGGACTACATTTCCCATCGTTCCAGGGAAGGTAGGTCCTGCTGGCTTGGGTGGATGAAAACTGAAGCCCAAATCATCCAGGGAAGCCCCCCAGGTTGGACAAGTTACCCCTCCCTAGCCTGCACCTGATTGCCCTCCCTTCAGACGTGCGTGCCAAAAGCTGCCGTCGGGTCACCCCTTGCAGAGGCCGAGATGGTGAGGAAAAGGGCAGCCGGAAGGGTCCAGGGGCTGGAGCAAGCCCCCTGCGGGGGGACCCGTGTCTCGCTTGGGGGAGAGGCAAGTGAGGGGAGCTGGGGCGGGACTCGGACCCTGTGTGGAGAAAGCAGCTGGGGGATCTTTCTGTCTCCCCCAGCTCTGGAAACCCGAAAGGGTCATCCCGTGGAGCTGGTTAGTGGGAGATGCAGGCGAGAGGAAGGGAGGCCTTCTTCACACGGGACCCGCTTAGACTCTGCAGTTGCCTCCGCAGGGTGCTGTGCCGGCCACCGGTCTGGACAGCGCCGGAAAGGAGGCTACCAGCCCGAAGGCCACCAGAGACGACCCCGACCGCAGGGTACTGGGAGAAGCGTGCCGGCGCGCCCGAGCCCTTATCCAGCAGGGCTCTTCTGACGTCCCTGTTGCCCCCGCCAGGAGGGGGCGCTTGGCCTCCTGAGCCCCCTCTGCGCCTGCGCCCGGCGGCGGGGTGGTCTAGTGGTCGCAGCCGCGCGCCCCTGCGCCGAAGCAGCGCCGTCTTTGCCGAGCTGCTGCTGCTGCTGCTGCTGCTGGTGCGCCCGCCTCCCGCCCGCCCTCCTGCGCGTCCCGGGCAGCCGGCTCGACCCGGCCCAGCCCGGCCCGGCCCGGCCCAGCCCAGCCCAGCCCAGCCCAGCCCAGGGCGGGGGACGCCTTCTGGTACTTATAGCGCCGTCCCGGGCAGGCTGCCCAGCGGAGCGGGAGCGCGGCGGGCGAAGGCGGAGCGTGCGCCGGGCGAGGGCGGCGAGAGGGCGGGGAGCGCGGGGAGCGCGTCCGCGCCGTCGAGCCGAAGCGCCGCGATGGAGCTGCTGCCGCCGCCGCCGCCCCTGCTGCTGCTGCTGCTGTGGGCCCCGCTGCTGGGGGTCTGGTGCGGGCTGCGCGCGGCCTCCGCCGAGCGGCACACGGTCTTCTGGAACAGCACCAACGCCAAGTGAGTGCGGCGGCGCGCCCGAGAGGGCTCCGCGCCGGGCCGGGGCGCGGGAGGGCCGCGGGCGCCCGTCGAGGGGGCTGCGGCCGGCGGGGGCGCCCGGCTCGACCTGCCCGGCTCGGCTCGGGTCGGGCTGGGGAGCAGCAGCCCGTTTCGCGAGGGGGCTCCACGGGGAGGCGTCTCCTCCGCCCTGCGGGGCGGGTTGGGGGGCGCAGGCAGCCGGTCTCGCCAGCAGCCCCCCTGGGCACGGGGCAGTGCCCCCCTTCTCGCCAAGATGATGGTGTGTGTGTGCCGGGGGGGGGCGTTCGGTCAGTAGGAGGCAGCTTTTCCTCCCCAGCGCCTTCTCCCCTTCGGCCTGGGGCGCCCCCTCCCCCGGGCCCCGGAGCGCAGTAGAAGCCCCGCCGTCCCACACTGCAGGGTGCCACTTTGGACGGGGAGTCGGGCTCCTGGTCCAGCGCGCTTTGTGGGGAGTTCCGCCCGTCCGGGGAAGACCTGCGTGCCCGCGCGCACGCACGCCATGGGGCGGGGGGGGGGGGCAGGCGCTTGGCAGCGCGTGAGGATGCCTGCGAAGAGCTTTGCTGCTCTGACTCCCAAACGTGGGGCGCGCCCTCCTGCCTTGACGCCCCTGCCTGCGTATCCCACCGTGGCGTCCGTGGACTGTGGGGCTCCGGAGGCGCGGGGAAATCAGGTGTGGGGGCGCCTTTCCCGGGGAAGAAGCGAGCCTTGGGCTGCTTTCTGAAGGCTGTCCGCCCTGCGCGCGGCCCTCGCCAAAGGGTCGGCACGGCTGGGCGGTGCTGGCTCTTTAAATCGGGTGTGAACGCACGACCCTGCATGCGTGCAAGATCCAGGCACGCCTGTCTGTCTGCACACTGTGCAGCCCTGGCCCGGGATCTCTGGGGCAGGTGACAAGAGACGGATCTCTTGGGGATCACCATCACGGCCCCCTATCCAGCCCACGTGCTGCGAAAGAGAGTTTCCTTGGCTGGCTTGTTTTGGAGGAAGGGTTTGGACGGAGGCCTTTCTGCCGTCTCCTTACGGCCTTGGCAAGAGAGGAAACAGGTTTCAGAGCAGGCGTTTGTAAACATCCAGAGCAGAGGCCTTGTCCTGGCACCCGGCCAGCTGCTGGGCTGTGAGACAAGGTGCTGAGATCCTGAGGCGGGGAATGTTTGGGCATTGCCAGGGAAGCTGGCCCTGCCTCTTCCTGCTCTCTGCTTCTCTGCGAAGATGGGTGCTGCACGTTTGGGGTGGGGCACGGGGGGGGGAGTGCCCCCTCCGGCCCCTGGCCGTGGGAATCTATTGGCAGCCAGTTGTGCAGGGTGTCATGTGCTTGAATGCCTTATGTAACCCCAGCAATGCGTATTGATCACACGCCCGGCACAGAGGAGGAAGACAGGGTCCCTGCCCCTAGGAGCTTGCAGATCAATAGTTGTGGCAGTATGTGTTGGGCAGGGCAGGCTTCTCTTCGTGCCCAGTAAGGGTGTCCCAGGTTAGGGGCAGCTTGCTTTAGAAACAGAGAAACAGAGCGAGTCAGAAGGGGTCTCCTGGGCCATCTAGTCTGACCTCCGGCACCAGCCGGCTCCGCTCACGACGTGCCCACCAGGTGGACGTCCAGCCTTTCACATGGGTTGGACTGCAAGGTCGGTGACTGCCCAGCCAGCATGGCCATTGCTGATGGGAACTGTAGTCCACCCCATCTGCAAAGTATGGAGTTGGGGAAGGGGGCTTTGGGGTCTCTTTGGTGTGAGCTCATTTAAGAGAGAAGACAAGCCCCGTGGGATCAGGCCGGGGGCACCAAGGCCAGGCTTGGGTCTGCACTGTAGCCAGCTTGTTTCCCACAGGAAAACCACAGGCAGGACGTGAATGCAACCGGATCCTCCCACCCATGTTCCCCAGCAAGTTTGGCTTCATTATAACACCGCACAGCAGGGAGACGGGTTGGGGGGGGTTGCCTCCCCTTCAGTCTGGGGCACAAACCTTAATCACCGTCTTTTCTCTGGGTGGGGTTCACAGGGATGCTTTTAACAAGCAACAAACAAAACCCAGCCAGAGGCCGGGCTGCAATTCAACAGGTGCTTCTCTGGACCCGGGCAGGGCGCAGGGTCTTCCCTTGTTAAAGGCTGCCTTGGCCGGGCAGCGGGGGGGTGGGTTGAGCCCGGCTGGGCTGCTGCTCCGGATCCGATCCGGGGATTAACGGGTTAACCTGCTCAGAGGGTTGTTTTCAAGCCGGGAAGCAAGGTGTGTGGTGGGAGGGGGCGGGGGCTGCCTTTGTTCATTCAGTTGTGTAAGAGGAGTCAGGACATCTGTGTCCTGTTGTGGAAACCTCGGCTGTTCCAGGTGGCCTCCCCTCCCACCCCCCTTCCGTGGGCCCGGCCGGCCCCCTGGCCTCTGGTCAGCCCCGGTTGCAGGACCCCCCCCCCACGGCTGCAGTCTGGGCTGGCGGGCACCCTCTCCCGCACCCACACCTGGCTCCCTGCAGATGTTTCGGGTGACAAACCCTGGCACGATTTATTATTGTGTATTATTATTGTGTGTGACGTCTCCTGGCTTCTTTCTGCTGTCAAGAAAGCAAAGGAGGCTTTGCTTTGAAGATCCGCCTCGCCATGTTTAGCCTCGCGACAGCCCTGTGAGGTGGGTTAGGCTGAGAGTCAGGGACTGGCCCAGGGTCTCCCCCAGTGAGCTTCAAGGCCCAGCGGGGACTTGAACCCGGGTCTCCCGAGTTCCAGTCCAACACTCAAACCACTGTGCCACAGCGGCTCTTTCTGGCCTTCTGCCCTACTAGCCGAGGCTGTTGGGAGTGGAAGTCCAAAATGTTTTGAGGGCGCCAGCTGCTGGACGGATGTACCGCTTAAACCTGCCATTGTGGAAGCTGTTGGATGGGACGGATAAATGGAGCCTCCGTGGCCCATGGCAGTGTGCCTGCGATGACCCCAGCCATGGTGGAAGGGGGGGTTTTTTGCCCTTGTGTCCTGTGTGGGTTTTCCTTGGAGGCATCAGATCAACTCTGGTGTGAAAGAAGGCTCTGGATCAATGGAGTTCACCTCTGATCCCTCGGGACTTTTTCTGTGGGGCTTATTCTGTGTTGGAATGGGTGTAAGAGGTAGCTAAAAAATTGCAACCTTTTTTATGCGTCTCTGAATGGATAAACTACCCCCCCCACCTACAAGGAGTTGCTCCCAAGGGGGCATAAGCAATACTCAAAGCCACCCCCCCACCAGAGACGAGCCTAAAGCATACAACTGTATTTGAAAAGTTGTTTGTTTTTTATTTGATTTGGACTTTTGCTGATATTATGTTTTTGCTGTTTACGGTGGTTATTTGTTGTCGCTCCTAATTGCTATAATTTTTCTTGTTGTTATCAACTGTTGTAATTTTGTAAGCCATCCTGGGAAGTTTTTCTCGTATAGGATAGAAATGTTTTCAATAACGCAATAGAAGACCAGCAGAAACAGCAAGCCAAACAAAAATGCAACACTGTCAATTTCAGTGTAGAAACAAGTGCATTTGTAAATAATAACATGCCTGGGTGAAAAGAGACAGATTAATTTGAGAGCCAGTGTGGCGCAGTGGTTAAGAGCGTGGGACTGGGACTCAGATGATCTGGGTTCGAGTCCCCGCTCGGCCATGGAGCCAACTGGGTGACTTTGGGCCAGTCACAGACTCTCGGCCCAGCCTACCTCACAGGGTTGTTGTTGTGGGGATAATATGGAGGAGGAGATGTAAGCTGCCTTGAGCCCTTTGTAGGAAAAAGGCAGGATATAAATCGAAAAATAAATAAATAAAATAATTTCAGGGAACGACGGTGCTGCTGGTCCACAAAGGGGAGCCACCACGGAGAAGGCCGCGGTCTGGAAGCCGCGCAGAAACAGGGTGTCGGGTTGGGTGGCCCTTTGCTTTGACCTGGCAGGGGCCACGTCTTCTGTTTGCAGCCCCCACGTAGCACTGGCTTTGCCGCAGTGGCCCAAGTGGTGAGGAGCGTTGCACTCTGTACCTGCTCAGGGGTTCCCTCAACAGTCAGTCTTGCTTGCTGGCTGAGCTGTGGCTTGAAAAACAGATGTGGGGCTTTTTGCAGCCAGGGCTCCAGCACAAAGAAGGCCCCGGGAGCGGTGAGGAGAGCGGAAGTCCTTCGGATATCAGGCACTGGGTCTTAAAACAGACCTTCTGTAGGGGACGGGATAGAAAAGCTTTTAATAAAGGAAAGGAAAGGAGAAAGGAAAGGAGAAAGGAAAGGAAAGGGAGACTTCAGATTGGATCTGCTGAGCTCTTTGGTCTGGAATGGCATCTACCCTACTTCCCCATAGGGCCGGCCTCCCGCTCCCCTTTAAATCCGTGGGGTGGAACGGATCAGCGCGCCAGCCCTGCCAAGGGGGCGAAGTGCGCGTAGGGCAGGGGGCAAGGCGGCTGGCAGGGCCCGGGGAGAGGGCCGCCGGCGCTTCCTTTCCCAGGGTCAGCTTCCTCGCTGGCCCTGGGCCTCTTCCTCCTCCCCAGGTGCTGGCCGGCGGCCAGGGGAAGGCGCCAGGGGCACGCGGGGCAGGAAGCGTTCTCCTTTTCTCGGACAAACACGCTGTTGCGATTTGTAGTCTGTGTGCATGTTTTCCCCCACAAGACCGTGTGGTTGTTTTGTTTTTGGCTGGGAACAAAACCGTCTTGGCTCGGCAGTGGACTTCTCCGAGACGACGTCTGAGGCTGAAACCAACTTTGCTGGGAGCCTCTTGGGATTGTGGGGGGGGGGGGCCTTTGTGTTGCTTTTTCTGGGGGCCACTGGATTGCTCCAGCCGGGGGGGGGGTATACGGGACCTGATGGCAAGGCAGTGGTGCTAGTTCCCTCAGCCTTCCTCAACCTGGCACCCTGAGTTTTTGGGGAGTACAACTCCCCTCATCCTTAATGGGCTGGGGGCAACGGGGTTCCAGCTCTAAAGTGTTAGGCTGGGGAAGGCATAGTTTTCTCTCTGAGACGGGGCTGAGGCCGGGGCATTTTATAGTGGCACCTTGGAAAGGTGGTGGTTGGATCTCTCGTGGCCTCGACCGCTGTGGACTGGCGCCCCTGACAGTTTCTGCCTTGCTGGTCCCTCCAGAGCAGGCATGCAGAGCCCTAGGGCCAAGGGCCCATCTGCCGGGGTGGGCGGGGCCAAAGGCAAAGGAGGTGGAGCCATATGACCAAAAATACCACTATCATATGGCTTAATGTCTTCCCTGCCAGTAGCTCAGGTTTCGGAGAGATTTCCATTTTTTTTTTTTTTAATGGGGGAGTTAAATTCAGAAATGCTCAGAAAACACTAAACCATCAGTGGATGGAGACAGGGAAAGGTTCCTGGCCATGTTTGCCTCTCCGGCCAGCAGCTTTGCACCAGTGTTCCGGCAGTGTCATGAATGGGATGAAAGGCCCATGGTCCACGGCAGAGCATCCACAGCAGCGGATGCGGGTTGCCCTTCCTGCATACAAACAAAGCTTTGGAAATGCACTGGATCCAGGCTGTCTGGTGCTGGATCATTTGCCCCAGAGGATTTCTTCATTGTTCAGTTTTCTTTTTGGGGAGTGCCGGAAGAACCCCCAACTTTGCTGTACCCCAAAACATGAGCTTGGGTGGGACAGAGACCCCCGGGGGCCACACTGGCCATAGAAGGAAGATTCCCAAATCCGTTTTACTGCCATGCCTTTATTAGACCAGTTCAAATATTACCCCACAAAAGGCACATGCTTTTGAGATCTGCAGATCTTTCCAGCTGGGAAAATGTTTCTAACCCCAGGCTGATTTCTCTGGTCCGTCTGTCCATCTGCAGACTTGCTCTTAAGATGATAAAAGCATCTGGATCTATGGGAGGAACTCTTTGCCTGGTTCTCTCTCCTTCTCAAGAGCCGGATGACTTCTCAGCTCAGCCAGCTGCTTCTGCATTCAGGGCTCTGCTCTCCAGGTGACCTTTGATGGAGAGAGCAAGATCCTGCCCCCGGGGCGCAGCAGGGGCCCACCATGGCTGCTTGGCCTGCTGGCACAGACGGCGATAAGATGGTTTTACTGCCTCTTGCCAAGGATTTTGGCACCCTGCGCGGGTGGCCAGACCGGTTTGTGCTCTCCAGCGCTCCGTTCCCAGCTCAGGGAGGAGCCGATTCCCAGCCGGCTTGGTAAACCTTTAATAACTGCTGTGGCTGAGCGCTGGGAACGTAAGCCATGTGGGAACCCCTCCACGCTCGCTCGGGGGGTGGCCGAGGGACGGCCTTCCCAAAGGCGGGTTCTGGGTTGCACACCCCTGGCTGTTGCCTCTTGGGGCTCCCCAAATCCCGAGGGGCCCGGCCTGAACTTCTCTTTTCCTGTATACCTACTGGTGCCAATGGGAGGGCTGTATTCCCCCACCTATTCCCCCCAAAGCACCCCATAATAATTCGCTTCACTCTGGCCAGCATGCCCAATGGGGAAGCATGGTGGTGTAGTCTTGGAGGGCCCCATTTCACAGTTTTTAGGTACCCCAGATCCCCCCACTTGGCCTCCCATGAATGGTCAGCCCTGCTTGGGTTTGCTGCATGTACAGGGATACTTTGGGGCAGTTGGAGGAATGGGGTGCTCACAGAAGCACCCCCTTTTAGGGCCAAGCTGGTTCCCACCCATCCGGAAGGCTTACCTGTTTCATCAGAAAGTCTTTGAAAGTCCTTCCAGTATGATATTTCTTGGCTTAACAAAGACTGAAAACGTCTTTCCATATTTCCAGACCTGATCCTTTCATAGATCCTAAATGTATTTTTGAAGAGGGAAGAAACATCGGGTGCAGGGTTTTCTGGTGGGCTGTTTAATCTGCTTCTGGAAGAGGTTTGGGAAGGTCTCTGTTTTTTTTTTAATCCTTAATTAGGAAGCACCAGGTATATTTAAATGAAGTGTCAAGAGATCAAAGATACTCTTTCAGGGATACAGAATCTCTTCCAGTTCCAGGCCTGAATCCCATTTTGGATCTTGGGGTCCATATTCCAGGGAAGGGCAAGGCCAAACACGGGATCAGGATATGAAGTGCTGGGTTTCAGTTTGGGGTTGTGACTGGGAAAATAGCTGGTGATCACATGCCAATATTTAATCCCTATTTTACTGCTTTTTCGCACAACCGCCTTGGTGACTCAAAAAAGTTCCAGAGTTAGTAGAGTGGCCAGCCTTGACCATCGCTTGCTTAATTTCTGCAATTTTTTGTTTGGGTTTGTTTTCCTATTTTTGTTTAACACACATTCCGCCTGAAGGTTTCCCGAGGCAGCTGACAGCAGCAATAAAAATGCCAGTAACACAATAATATAATGGAGTAAATTGTATGGATTTCCCAGGATCTCAAAGCACCAGTGGAAAGGTGTTTGTCTGAATCGCATTCACTGCTAACGCAAGTCCTTTCTCTGGCAGCAAAGTGATGAAGAAACCCAGCCTCAAAGTCCTGGGTTCAAATCTCCGCTTTGCCATTATCTGCTTCAGAATTCTCCCATCTGCGGGATAAATAGGACGGTTTGAAAGTTTTTTGTTCTAATGCATCCTGGATTGATCCTAAAGGCCATTTCTTCTCCGTGGCTTAGGTTTCAGAAGGATAATTATGCCATTGAAGTGCGTTTGAATGACTACCTGGACATTATCTGCCCTCACTATGAGGAGGAAGGTGTCCCTCCGCACACCATGGAACGCTACACCTTGTACCTGGTGGAGCAAGAGGAATACGAGACGTGTAAACCTCATTCCAAGGAGCAAATCCGCTGGGAATGCAACCGGCCGGACGCCCTGCATGGCCCTGAGCGCTTCTCGGAGAAATTCCAGCGCTTCACGCCCTTCACACTTGGGAAGGAGTTTCGGGAAGGTCATGAATACTATTATATCTGTAAGTATCCCTGATTTGTTCCTTTATTGGCAGTATTTGTGTATCTAAACAGATTCTGGAGAGGGGATTGATTAAAAAGGGAAAACGGAGGAAAGAATACAAAGAAAGCATGAAAAAAAGGAGAATGTGAATATCAGAGCTGACCAGAAGAAAGGCTTGCTGGAATGGAGGAGTTTTCACCAGGTGCTGAAAACAACCAAAGTCTATGCCTGCCTGACCTCCAGAGGCAGGGAGTTTCTGAGAAATGGGGCCACCGCGGTGAAGGCCCTGCTCCTGGTAGACCCCCACTTGGGCCAAGGGCCATGCAGAACTACCAGAAGCTCCTACGAAGACTTGGCTGACCAGGCAGGTTGGTAAAGGAGAAGGCGCTTTTTTGGGGATCCTGGTCCCAAGCTGTTTAATGCCTTGTAGATTAATTCCAGAGGCTTAAACCAGGAGCAATAGGCAGCCAGTGTTGCTATTTGAACCCGAGTTGTTTGAACCTCAGGATGCGGGCCCAGTCCTGCTTGCTTGGAATCTCAGTTCGGCCTTCCACAGCTCTCCAGATGGCCATGTTTTTCTGGGTTTTATCCCACTTTCTCCCAACCACAGAACTTTTAGGAAATTGTTGACTTCTGCACACCCCACCCCTGAGAAGCCTCTCCCAAGGGTTAGTTCCTGGGTTAAGTTCATTTTTGAAAAAAAAAATCTTTGTGGCAACAGGCTAAAATCTTCTTATTTTCCCAATATTTTATTTATTTATTAGTTTGTTTTATTTATAACATTTGTGTGCCATCCAATTACTTGCATCTCTGATTGATTTTAAGGTTTGATTGGCATTTTAATATGGTTTTATTGCTAGAAAACAATTAGGATGCTGCGTTTTATTTTGTTTCATTCTGCTTTACTGTTAAAGCGTCCAGAGACCTTGGTAGTGGACGGTATTAACAAAGTTTTAAATAAATAAAATAAGTCAGTAGTTTGGAGATGTTGCCCGCATCCTTCTTGCCCACCACTGGAATGCAGCCCCTGAGAGCTCTTCCTAAGGTGACCTCAGACCTCAAACTGAAAGACATTTGTTGCCCCAACTTTAAGCCCATTTTACAGATGGGGTAAAAGATGACTGAGAGAAAGAGGGAGAGAGGCTGCTCTGAAACTATACAATGAAGCAGAGAGGTTGGATTGAAACCCTGATCCCAGCTTGCTTCTGGCCAGCGTCCACTCATGGACCTGAATGGTTTCTGTTAATGATGTATTTTAATGAGCTCCTGGTTATTTATTTATTTAAAACATTTGTATGGCAACTAATTGTGCCACAGCACCCCTGGGCGGCTCACAATTACAAGATAAAAACACAACAACAACACCTTAAAATAAAACAGCCATGAAATAAAAGCAGAGATACAAAACTAAGTTCATATGGCATTAGTTATTAAAATATAGGTGTTTGGTGCTTGAAATCTAGGAGGGACCCAGACTAGGATATTGCCAATTTTCCCAGCCTTAGTGAAGAATACACCCACTGCTGCCAAGCTGCATTTCTGAGTGGCTTCAACCAGCAGCACTGAGTTCCATCAGTGTAATAATGCGTTGCAAAGCTCTAAATTAAAATCCGTTTAAAAGCTCCCCGTCCTGTTCGATGCAACTGAACCAGAAAGGCAGGGGAGGCCCCACCTTTCTCGCCCAAACCTTCTCGCCCTCCCTGCAGTTCTAACGAAAGCTCTTTTTCTCTCCTCTCTCCCTTCATTAGCAAAACCGATCCATCATCATGGAGACAGCTGCCTCAGACTGAAGGTGCTGGTGGCGGGGAAAAATGGTGAGCGTCGAGGGCCTGACCCACAACTTTCCGTCTCCCTTGCCCCACATGTCCCTGTCTTTCTCTCTCCCCGACTTGTTCGGTGCCCCAGGAAAAATGATTTTTGAGGACTGGTTGCAGGAGCCCCAGCTGCCTCGGTGCACCCGCAGAGGGCTCGGGACTTTAGTTTTTAGAAGCCACAGGCAGATGAGTGAGAATGTGAAGGGATTAAACTTCTCTGCCATGCAATTTTCTAAGCAAAGTCCCTTCTCTTCAGCTCTACACAATAAGTATCTGCTGTGACCCTACAACATCCCTGCTAGGTTGACCATTAGCATTGCCCACACATGCAAATCCACCTTTGTGTGTGTATCTTAGGCTGAGAAAGCACAGAAGCAAAGATTCACGGAACAGTACAGTTGGAAGGGGCCATGAAGGCCATCCAGTCTGACCCCCTGCTGTTGCAGGACTCGGGTTGCCCCCTCCCACTCAGACGGCTGTCCAGTGTGGCCTCGAATGTCTCTAGTGTGGGAGGGCGTCCTTGTGCAGAGTTTTGAGCTGGGGTGTGGGAGCCCTGAGCCCAGGGGGTGGGCTTGGGCAAGTGGGAGCGTCCAGAAGTCTGTCCTCACATGCATCTCCATTCACTTTTAGTTCAGATGCCTCCTGGCCACGGTCCCACACAGAAGGGGCGTCTCCAGTCAGGTAGGTCCTCGAGGAGCTGGGGGAGCGCTCTGGGGCGGATGCAGCGATGGGGCAGCGTGGGAGTGTCAGGGAGGGACAGCAGTGGGTTGGACTCCCCATGCCGCCAGCCCCGGGGGTGCTTGCAGCTGTGCGGGGACATGGCACCGGGGCGTTTCCAGAACGGGAACGCTGCCGTCTTCTGCAGTTCCTTTCCCAAGTTTCTGAACTCATGATCCCCCCCAGACTTTGCTGCGTAGCTTTTGGGGTGCAGTGGGGCAGAGAATCTTCCTCGCCCCAACCTGACGTTCCTGGTCTCTGGGGTGCCTCAGTGCTTGGGCCCCCTTACTCTGCCCAAGACCCGTGGCTGGTGGGGAGGATCGATCCCAGGAGGGCTGTCTTGGCGTGGAACAGTTTGGCTGCTGCCTTTTCATACTCTTCTTGGGTGTGTGGTGCCAGGGATGGCTTCCCTGCTGCGGCCCCGGTTCCTTCCCAGCCGCCTCTCGCGTGCTTCCCCTGGAAAAGTGGGGCGGCCTCGTGACCCTCTTGTGCGATTCTCTTCTCCTCAGATGACCCCGATGCCCCGATGCTGCGCAGCGTGGGGCAGAATTCGGCCCCCCGGCCGTGCAGCCCCTTCACCTTCGTCAGCCTCTTGCTCCCGCTGCTTATGGCCCACGGACCCTGACAGAGCCCTGCCCTGTGACTGGCCTACCCAGGACTGAGCTGCGAGCGAGTGGGAACGGGCCTCCTGCCAGCCCCGGCGAGTGCTGCGAGCCATGCACCTAGTCCTCTCCGAGAAGCTGCGGACTGGCCAGCATCAGCGGGACGGACGCCCGTGGCCTGTATGGTCGGTGGAGGTGCTGAGTGGAGCGACGTGGCAGAGAGCCCCTGGACGACCGTGGACTTGATGGGGCTTCCGTTTGACTCGCTGGTGAAGAGGAGGCGGCGCTGGCTGGGCCCAGCGGGGCGGGAGAGGCGTGGACTGGTGCCACGGCGGCAGAGCCTGCGGCCCCTTGGGTGGCACAGGACTATGGCGTCACTCCCGTTCTGCCGGCCCCCTTGGACTGTGTACAGTGTGAATAATTTATCGGACAATAAACAGGCGGGACCTGGATTTGAGGGAAGCTGCTCTGCTTGTGCGCCCCTTTCCGAATCCCCCGATTCTCTCTCCCGCTCCCTTTGGCTAAAGCGCAGGGCATCTCCGCTTTAGATGCAAACAAGGAGCCAGACGGCTCCGAACCTGTCAGACCAACCCACATGTCCTTCTCACCCAGTATCCTGCTTCTGACGGAGGTCAGCCAGAAGCGTTCGGGAAGCTTGCCAGCCAGACAGGCAGGCAGGCGATGTCTCATTTTCCCCTCCACTTAGACCCGTAGGTGTTTTGGATGACTGTTCACACAACCCCTTACAATGGGCCATGCTAACTGGGATTGATAGGAGTTGTAGTCCCTACCATATGGAGGCTGCCAGGCAGCGACATCTCCATTCTCCTAAAATGTTCAAGCCCAGAATCTTCCTGAGTTCCTGAAACTGGGCCTTCTCCTCTCCAGGCTGGGGTTTTCTATTTCTTAACCTGTTCCTAATTTTTTTCCAATGGGACATCTATGGAGAACAGAAGGGGATGCCCTTGCTATTGCGTCACAGAAACAGAGGATGGATTGATGACAAAAGGACCAAAAGAAAAAAAAATATTAAGAGGAGAGAGGAGATCATTCTTAAAGCTTTATATTGCTGGATGTTTTTTATACAGAATAAATAATCCAAAATGAACTTCTTGTGTTGCCGCAGTGCAGCCTCTGATCTGTGTAGCCTGATGAGTCTCCTGAGCACCTGAGGTGTCAGGGCGGAGCCTGGGCATTGGAGGGCGGTGCTTGTTCTATTCGGGGCGGAGCCTGGGAGATGGGGTGGAGCCTCATGGCAGCCAGTGGACTGGGGAGGAGTCCTGCTGGGCCAGGGGGCTGAGTTAATGGCAGAGTCTCCTCCAGGCTGGCCACCCGGACCTTTGCTGCTCTTCCTGGAGACCCAGAGATGGAGGTGAGTTGAAGTCCAGCAGGGCTTGAGCCCCAAACTCTGCCTGGGGTGCTTGCTGCAATAAAGGTACAGGAGCACCCAGCAGTCCTGGATTTGCTGGTTTGGGCCCATGCGAGTTTCCCCTCCTTTGAACCCTCTTAGCAGTGCCAGAGTAGTTGCTTTGAAGATACTTTAGGGAGCAGAAAATTGTCCAAGAAAAACTTATTTTTCTGCCTGCATGCTACAGGTGCTTCCATTTTGTATTGCTGTAGGCTCTTAATTAATGTTTCAGGATTTAGCATTCACTCTCCTTGTAGCAGGAGTGGTGCTCTTTCCATTGTACAGATGGGAGGCAGAGTGAATGAGTATCAGCGCTGGCAGAAACAGGTTTGAACCCATACCTTTGTTCGGTCTATGTCTGCTGAACTGCTCCAGCAAGGGCGGGTCTGTATGTGCCACAATTCCTCGCAAGCATCAAAGAGTACCATGTAACAAAATCCAGCTTTTGAGAAATCTTTGTCTTCTCTGTAAACAGACTCAAACAAGGTTCTAGTCCTTAAGCATTGCACAAATAGTTAAAAGCTAGAAACCAGAGCATAGGAATTCTGGTGTGTGTGTTTGTTTTCTCCTCCTCCTGAGGAGCATAATAAAAGCACAATGATGTCTACTCAGAGGTAAGTTCAGTGGGGCTTGCTCCCAGGTGAGTTTGCATGAGATTGCAACCTAGATGAACTGGAAAAGTCCGTGTTGCAAAAATAGAAGACAGAGAAATATGCAGTTTTGTGAGGTTCAGCTGCAAAATTTGGGTTAGCCTGGCTGCAGGATTTGCCTTTTTCTTTTATAAAGCACACATTGCATTGTTTCATAATAGCTTTTTAAGAAGGTCAGCCATGTGCCTGGTGTTTGATACCATAATTAACAAGAAAATAGCTCTCTGCTCCATGAAGCTTACATTCCACAGCTTGCCCCAGTGAAGCCAACTGGGAAGAACCGAGGTGTGGATAAGGCCCCAGTTCCCCCCGAAAGGTTCTTATTTCCAGTGTTTGTATTGTCCACCCCACCCATAACAAAAGTTCTCTTGGTGGCTTAGCGGAAGCAAACAGAAAAACAATGGAAGCGCAAAATGAGGCAATAAAACCAAAAATCCAGGCTTAAGTTTCAGTGGGGAATTAGGACTAAAAGCTTGTTCCCAGAGCTTTGCAGCAAGACTGGAGTTTGGAGGAGGGATTTGAAGACAGAGAAGCAACGTCATGGAGGTGTTTTGGGGAAGGATTATGGCACTCTGGTTGTCTGCCATGTACTGTTCAGGGAAATCTCCCCAAAACACTCAAAGACTCTTAAATTGGCTTGTTGATGCCGACAGAATGATGTGTCGGTGGGGTTTATCCGCCAGGGACTAGTCATGGAAGCAATTTGGTTGTATGGACATGTTTTGCCGCTGCCGTACGCTTGGAGACGGGGGAAAATGACCCAGCCTGACTCAGCAGAACTTCTGCGGTCTGTGTCAAAAGCCGGGCTTTGGGGTCACGACTTTCCCCTGTTCGTGTGTTTCTGCGGTTTGCCTTGGTTGCTGGAAGAGGCTCTCTGCAGTGTCAGGGTGTTTTTCGTGGGCCAGGATAGGCCAGGGTGCCTGGGCTTGTGGTCGCCAAGTGGCTGAGTTTAAATCTTCTAATTGCTTTACCTCTGGGCGAAGCTGGCATTGATGTTGATGGATGTCGGGGAAAAAGTGGTGTTGAATGTCATGCGTTGGAGAATATTTATTTATTTATATTTTTCGATGTATATCCTGCCTTTTTGCTGCAAAGGGCTCAAGGCAGCTTACACCTCCTCCTCCATCTTATCCCCACAACAGTAATCCTGTGAGGTAGGTTGGGCTGAGAGGCTGTGACTGGCCCAAAGTCACCCAGTTGGCGCCATGGCTGAGCGGGGACTAGAACCCGGATCACCTGAGTCCCAGTCTCAGGCTCTTAACCACTATGCCACACTGCCTCTCACAGGATAAGCACCCCCAACTCTAATTTTGCCCACAGAGCCACATCTGGACTAAGCCCTGCACATCTGTTTGGACTTGTGAGGCTCTGGAGCAGGTGAGCTAACCTTGATCCTGTGGGGACCACGTGGCCAAGCCATGGAGACCCCCTATAGACCCCAAAGGGAATAGGAGTTTCCAATATCCTTCCCAGGGACTGGCAGGCAGTACGAAGCTGCGGGATTGTCCAGGACTGCCCGTAAATACCAGTGAGGTGACAGCAAAGCTTATTTTATTTGTAAATGCGCAGCTGCCTTGCAGCTCGTAAATTTTTTTAAGTCAAAACAGTTTGGAAACTTTCGAAATGATGAAAGTGTGTGTATTTATACACAGAGACATAGACACAATTGTGTATGGCTCAGTGTTTCCCTTTATTTGGGAAACATTTGAAGGAACAATCTTGTGCATGAAAACAGCTGCGGAATAAAATATCAACAGCGCAAAGCTATGCAAACTTTGATAGGAACAAAATCATGTACCAGCGATTTCTCAACATAAGTAGGACTGTGCCAAATGTCCAGTATATAGGACAAAGTTCTCTGCAGACCGCGGCGTATGGAAATATAACAATGAAGAGCAGTGTTCCCATAATATACAACATAAACACACATTTACAAACAATGCCTACCACAAGCTTCTCTCCCTTTTGGGGGAAAGAAAGCCGCAATAGGATTGCGTAAGCAGAGGGAAGTGAAATACAATGAAAGACCCAAAAGGCAGATGCAATGTGACAGTTTTGTTTAAGCTTGAATCTGTGCAAAGGAAACACAGTAACCATGTGCCACCCCATGGGGGGCTGCAAATTAAATGCCTTTTACCCTACTGAGTAAGCAGGGAAAGGGTGGGGGAAATTGGTGGAAGGAAGGCACGATCATTCTAGTCCACATGATGCACCGAAAATTCTCCCCCTTTTAATGGCTTTATTGTACTATTTCTTCAATTTCTGCCCCATCTTTTGTCCTCCTTTGGAGAATCTGTGGAAGCTGGCATAATTTTCACAACAACCCTGTAGGGAGGCCATGCAGAATTCAGAGTCTGACCCAAAGTCACCTAGGGAGCTTTGTGGCTAAGCAGGGTCTAGAATCCCGGTCTCCCAAGTCCTAGTCCAGTGCTCTAACCATTAGGCTACACTGGCTTATTGAAAGAGGATTTCCCCCACCAATCTTTTCTGATGAGGAAATGGCTGGAACAGATGGAGGCCAGTTCTGGCTCTGCTGGCAACATCCATTTTCACTTCCTAGCAGCCTGTAATATTCTCTCCACCACCGTTGCCACAGTGTGACCTTCTGAGGTTTAAGCATCCCTGACCTTCCTTGCCGTGGCCTCCGGGGCCTTTTTGATTAGTTAATTAATTAACTGGCATTACAATGGAAGGAAAATTACAGGGTGGGGGACAGATTGAGCAAAGCGGGTGATGGGATGGAGGAAAGTAAAGTAATGGATATTGAATAGCCCCTAAGCTTGGTTTGTCCAGAAAAAATGAGCAACGAAAACATTAAAAAGGTCAAGTGCCGTGGGCAACAGCCTAATTTGGACTTAATCTGAGACTTGGGGGAGTGGAAAGCACAATCAACCCATTTGGGTTTCCCTGACTGCTAAACTTGCCCATTAGCTATGTTTAAAAATCCTCAAAAATTCTCTTATTGAGAATGACACCCCGCTAGATTATATTTTATTTGACTGTGCTGTCAGTGAAGAGCCACGAGCGCAGTAAAACTAGAATGTGTTATTCTGTTTACTATGTGATTGTGCTTGGCCTGAAGTCCTTGTTTTTTTACTTATCGTAGGGTTTTAATTATTAAATAATTATTAAACACACGAGTCAGCCTATAGCTCAAGCTGTAGGTGATGTACATAATAAAAGCAAAAAACAGTAAAGCCAGTGATAAAAACCAATAAGAAAACACATTTTTTAAAAGAATGACCTATTTTAAAAGAACTGGTAATAAAAATCAATAATAAAACACATTATCTTTATAGCAGCAACAAAAATCCGGCACTTTAAAGAGATGGAGATAAAAACAAAGAAGTAGCTTTTAAAATGCAATTGGAGATGTATTGAAAATAATCCAAGCAGCATTTAAAACAACCTTGGAGAATAACATTTGCTGCTCATCTCTGTCACCATCACATAGAGGTTCGATCCAAAAGGAGGTTGCACTTTACCCAGGAAATAAATGTTGTTAAACTGTGGAACTCACAGCCTCAAGATGCCCCCAATGTAGATGCTTGTAAAAGAGGATAAAACGCATTTGTAGCAGATAGGTTTTACTTATTTGCAGGTATCTAAACCACCTTTCTTGATTTAAAGCCATCACAAGATTTGTATACAGAGAGGAATAATAAAAATATACTCTCGCAATTCTCGTTAATTGTTTGTGTAATATATTTCTTAGCCCAGCTGTCAAATCTTTTCAAGGTGGCTTACAACATAAAAAGTAAATCTCCATACCAAATTGGAAAAGCCTCTTAAAGGTAAACCATTTAAAATCAGACAGGGAAAATAGAACGCATTTTTGAATATTTGAGAACAGGAAATACCATTATTATATGTTTTTCGATGCCAGGCCAAGACTTTTTTATTTAAACGGCATTTTAATTGTTAGCTTATTTATTGATTTTATATCTTTGGCCAGGGTGTTTCCAATTATATTGTTTTTATATGAATATATGTATTTATTTATTGTTGTAAGCCACCCCGAGGCTTCAGCAAATGGGGCGGCATAGAAGTTTACTAAATAAATAATAAATAAATAAAAACTTCTCAGTTGAAAGCCAGAGATAACTTTTCAAAAGCCCTCTTTAAAAAGCCACACGAGGAGCTCCTCGTTTCTCTTCAGAGGGAAGGAACAGACATTGCAGTGGCTTTAAAAATAGATTCTCAGGACTGCTGTTCATAAAAGAAGGGGGTTTTTAATTTAAAAAACAGGTCTTCACAGCTGGGGATGATAGAAGCTGTAGTACATCTGGATGGTATCCGTCTGGGAAAGCTGCTATAACTGATGTCAAGCTATATTTTTTTTTAGGTATTGTTAGATTTATATCCCACTTTTCTCTTACAAAGAATTCAGAGAGCTGGCATCATTCCCCTCCTGCTCTCCCTCTTATCCCCACAACAACAACCCTGTGAGGTAGGGTGGACTGAGAGTCTGACTGGCCCAAAGTCACCCTTGTTGGCTCCGTAGGTGAGCAGGGACTAAAACCAGATCGTAGAATCACAGAATAGCAGAGTTGGAAGGGGCCAGGAAGGCCATCAGGTCCACCCCCTGCTGTTGCAGGACACCAGTTCGCACCACCCCGCTCAGAGGGCTGCCCAGTTTCTCCGTGAATGCCTCCAGTGTGGGAGAGCCCCCCTCCTCTCCAGGCAACTGGTCCCACTGCTGTATTGCCCTGACAGTGAGGAAGCCTTTCCTGATATCTAGCCTGCATCTGGGTTGTCGCAACTGGAGTCAATTACTCAGATTACTCCTGTAGCCTGAGGAATGTAGCTTCTGCAAAATTCAATGATTTTTTTTTTTAACTACCCACTCAAGTCGTGACTACTTCAGGGCTTCATAACTTCTGGCTTTCAAGAGGTTTGTCCTGTAACTCCCATGAGGCCACATCATTGGCTAATGGGTGTTGGTGGCCAAGGTATCTGGAGGGCCTCAAGTTGCCGACCCCTGGTGTATAAAGAGACGCAAAGTGACATAGGCCCTCTCATTGGTTTCTATTTATTTTGTTTGCTTCAGAGTCCCAGCTTCTGAAATTTGTCTGACTATGGCCACTTAGAATCATAGAACAGTAGAGTTGGAAGGGGCCATGAAAGGCCATCAGGTCCACCCCCTGCTGTTGCAGGACAGCAGTTTACACCATCCCACTCAGAGGGCTGCCCAGTTTCTCCTTGAATGTCTCCACTGTGGGAGAGCCCCCCACCTCTCCAGGCAGCTGGCCCCACTGTCGTGTTGCTCTGGCAGTGAGGAAACTTTTCCTGATATCTTGCCTGCATCTGCGTTGTCGCAACTGGAGTCGATTACTCAGATTGCCTCAGTCCAAAAATGTTCCGTTTCTTGACTTGTCCTTGGAAAATCATGGTCACCCTGCAAAATTGCAACAGGACTAGCTGGGTATAAGTTCGGCACCTTCCAGCCGAACGGCAAGACGTATTCGCTCCCATCCTGGCACAAGCAAATGGGCGCAGTTGGAAAAAATGATTCACCACACCTCAAAGGATCCCGAACCCTTCGGATCCCCCGTATCTTTCCGACGTGGCCTTCTCTCTTGCCCAGGCAGGCCTATGGAAGTCAGCAGTGCCACAAACAGTGCGGCAGACTCCGATCAAGATGGCCGCTCTCCCGCCAAACGAAGCCAGGCAGGGTTGGGGGCCCACCTCAGCCGAATGAGTTCAGAGAACATGGCTGCCGTCGGTAAGGCACCGCATTCCTCTCTTGGTAAACAATGCGAAGAACCGTGGCAGAAAAACCGGTATTAGCTAAAGTGAGCAAACAACAGGCAGGGCAGAAACCTCTATTAAAGCTTTGTCCGTATTTGGACTCCCAGTGTCTCCGCTTAGGCTTCAGCCTCGTTGAACTCGATGGGGCTTGCTTCCCGGGAAGTGTGCATAGCTTGGATTTAGTATCACGCACATTTAAATTATGGACTGCACCCTAATGGTATGATGGCCACCATTTTGGAGAGCCTGGAAAGAGGACCGGATGAATTTGAAGACTTTTCTAAGCTCCTAGTCCTGATGGTTCTGGGCTATCCCCAGGATCAGAGGCCGTCCACCTGTGACCACCAGTTGCTGGAGAACACGGGCAGGAAAGTGCTGTCACATCCTGTGGCTTTGCCTTTCCTGTGGGCATCCAGTTGGAAACGGTGTGACATGAACACTGTTCTAGATGCGCCCCGATTCTTTCCTTGAGACTTACACCTGCGGTGACTTTCTCTCCCTTTCGTTTTGTTCTCTCTGCATTTGAAGCATTCATTTCATGCGAAAAAAGGCTGGGCTAAGCTGCTCTTCCAGTTGTAAAACTTGGACTCTCCCAGTTGGCTGGCTCTGGGCCATCTCTGCCCCAGCACTTGTCTAACCAGCAAACCGATTCTAATATGACCGGGCTGTGGCGTAAATGCCATTTGCCTGAGAAAGGCAGGTGTGACATGCACCGGAGAAAGAAAAAAAGAGGCCTTGAAGTTGCCACCAATTTCCAAATGTCACATATAAATTAGGCCATGCCTATTCTGTGCAGATTTGGCTCCTTTGTGTTCTTTTTGGAAACGCCTCTCAGCTTTTATTTTTATTTATTTTTTTGTTTATCTTTTGATTTATATCCTGCCTTTTTCCTACAAAGGGCTCAAGGCAGCTGACATCATTCTCCTCCTCCATCTTATCCCCACAACAACAACCCTGTGAGGTAGGTTGGGCTGAGAGTCTGTGACTGGCCCAAAGTCACCCAGTTGGCTCCATGGCCGAGCGGGGACTCGAACCCTGATCGCCTGAGTCCCAGTCCCAGGCTCTTAACCACTACGCCACACCGGCTCTCTTTTGGGGCTCCGTGCAAGGGGCCACCCCAATATTCTAGCTACTGCTTTGGGGTTTTCTGCCGATGGCTTGACCAGCAATCTTTCTGGTTGCTCCTTTTAGGTGACTGAAGGAATGTGTGACCACAGCTTCTGCCTTCTGCAGCGTCCAGGCAGGTAGGTAAGACCGGTGGCAAATTTCCCAAAATATTACTTTCAAAGGATGCCTCTCTTTGCATGGAAAGATGTTCATACTCATAAAGCATTAACATAACGTCGGGAACTCGTTGACGCCTCTCGGCCATCCATCCAAAAACACTACATTATTCAGCCCTTCAAAATTCATTAGCACGACGACAAGGTTGTGAATTTCTCTTCTCAGGCAGGTGAGACGCTGGTTGTTTGGTCATGGGTTGTAGGTGAGGGAAATAGCCGGCAGGTGGGCGGGCGGGTGGCTGCTAGAGAGGCTGTTGAAATTACAAAGGATGGGAGGTGGAAAAGAACGCAACTCGGGGATCATGCGACGGAGGGACTGGCAACAGGTTCTAGAGGGACTGAAAGGAAAGGCTTTTCTCTTCTCGTGCCCTGAATTGCCATGGAGGCCCGTGTGTGGTGACAATCACTCGCCTCTGGTCTCAGCAGAATGCAGGCTCTGGATGCTTAGTTGCATCCAGGAGTACATGGGGTGGATCCAAAACCCCACACCTCCTCTTTCTCTCTCCTCTACCCCATTTCGCACCCTCTCATTCTTTCGTCACCTTCTTTTTTCCTTTTCTCACCCCCTCACTGTTCCTCCTAGCCCTTCCTCTCTGCGTCTGTCACCTCCTTTCTTTTGTGCTCTTTGCCCATTCTTTCCTTCCCTTCGTCTCTTCCAGCCACCTCCTTTTTCTTCCCCTCTTCTGCTTTGTCCAGCTGCACCGAAGGGCAGAGGTGTTTTTCCCAGGGGCCTGAAATTATCTCTTGCAGAGAGCTTTTGAAATCCTTCCTTTGCAAGGAGCATCCTCCATCCATGCATCCATCTTTTTGATGTTCCCTGCCCCCTTTTCCCTTCCCCTTTTTCAGTTCTTCTTTACTCTGGGCTCCTCCTGGATTAAGTTTACTCCTGGAGTAAAATTAATCCAAGGGCTGCAAGGATGTGAGGTGAGGTGGTGCCATTATGTCCCATCAAGACATCTCTGACCTACGTAGATCCTAGGAAGGTGCGTCCCCCAAGATTTGTAAAGTCAAACTCGTGGCTTCCTTAACGGAGTCGATCCCTCTCACAGTCTGTCTTCCTCTCATTCTTTTTGGCCTTCGACTTTCTCTCGCAAGATCGTCTTTTCGAGGGAATCTTTCCTTCTTGGGACATGCCCTGAGAGAGGCAGTTTTTCTCATTTTGACTTCCCGGGCAAGTCATGGCTTGAATCGATCAAGGACCCCTCTTGCTCATCTTTCAGTGGGTCCAGGATATTTGGAAAGCAGCATGTTTTGATCGCGTGCATGTTCTTCCTTCACTCTCCAGCCGTCACACAGCGACTGAAAATACAAAAGCGTGGCTGATATTGGCTGGCAAAAGTTCCTAACCTTGAGGATCTTCTCTAGTTCCCTCGTTGGGGCCCTTCCAAATCTCAGTCGACTTCAACTTGCTTGGCTGCAGCCTCCCTTTGAATCGATGCCTGAGCCAAGGTTTGCAAAATCCTTCACAATTTCAATTTCTCCTGTGTTGATAGGGAAGCTGTGCAATTCTTCTGTAGTTTTATTTTCTCAATGCTCAGCTGCAGTTTTGCTTTAGCACTTCCTTCTTTCACTTCATCAGCAGTCATTTAAATTCATTGCTGCCTTCTGCTAGTAAAATGGTATCATCTACATATTTAGTAAGTTAGTGAGTTAGTAATTTCTATATTGCCCCTGGGCGGGTTACACAGTCCATGAAAACAGATGATCAAAGGAGGATAAAGAATATCAAAATCAGGAAAAACATCCCAAACCAATGGGAATCTTTTTGCTAAGTGCGGTTTCCATGCAGCTGAAGATTTGTTGGGAAGGGGGGGTTTGGGGGTGGCAGTGCATGCAATCCCCTTCTAAAATTGCCCCCCCCCCCCCCGCCATGGCAATTGAGCTGAGAGAAAAAGCTTACAGTTGGCGCTGATGGACACTTGGATCTGGGGGCCTGAGAAATAAATCTGGGGCCAGAGACCTATGGCCCCGTGCCTGTGGGCTTCATGGAGTGGAATTCCAGACCCCACGGCCAGGTAAGTGGGGCAGGCATTATAGCCAAGCCCTGCAAGGAGGCATCTGGGCCCTTTGGGATGGTCCAGTAGAAGTATTATGTTATGCTATGACACCCATCTATCCTGGCTTGCCCTGACAACTCAGTAGAGCCTCCTGCTGCAGAGGCAGTCTAGCACTGAGTATCAGAGTATAAGGAGAGGGAGCAAAGGGAGGGTTTAGCCTTCGTGCTGAGCCTGCAGGGTTCCCAGAAGCATGTGGCTGACCCTGGTTGGAAACAGGAGGCTGGGTCGGAGGGACCGTTGGCCCAGTCTAGCAAAGGGGGGTTGTGTGCTGTGCTGTCAGATTCCAGGAAGCGTAGTTTGTGATGCCGTAGCAAAAAGTCTGGAAGGGACTGTCCCACGAGCACCACAAAGCGGGAAAGGGACTGTACTGGTGAAACAGGCCTGAGTGGGAGGCATGAAAGAAGGAAACCCTTGGATCATCGAATGCTGGAAAGACTCGCTCCCACCTCACCTGCTGCAGGATCCTCTGCGGCCCAGAGCTGTGGCAGCACATCTAGCGAGAGAAGACCGGGATGCGGCCCTTTGATCAGGACAACACCCTGCCTCCCGTTCCAGCTCGGGGCCGCCAAGAGTCCTCTTCCGGGCAGGACCGTCCTCTCCCTGAGCGGCTGCCGGGGGACAGCTGTCTGGCCCGATTCCCGCTGCAAGATCTTGAAAGACAGTTTCCCTTAACACCTGGATAGCGGACAGGAGAGCCGGGCTCCGAGGCCACCTGTGGGCAGCCTGCACACGAGGCTGAAACATTCTGCATTTCTAGAGGAATGATTATAATTATCTCCACATTTGCATCCAGACCTATAAATAGCCATCTGCAAATCTTAAATCTTGCACACTTCCCAGCGCTTGGGATCCGGGGGCAATGGACTGCTTCTTTTGGCTGTGTTCCTAGCCGTGTGCCTTTGGGAAGCCCCCCAACGGGGCATGAGGGCGCTCTCCCAGCCCTGCCGAGCCCGGCCACCTCCTGATGGGATGGACTGCAAGGCTCATCATCCCCAGCAGAAGATGGACTTCGCAGTCTGGAGGGCTCCAGGTTCAGCAAGGCAGTGATACCCCTCATCTTTTGCTTGTCCGCAGCATCTGAAGCTTGAGGGGTACACTGCTTCTGGCTAAGGAAGCTCCACTCCCAACTATCCGAGGCGGCTGCCAGGAGCAGGCCGAGCACAGAGCATCCGTCCAGCGTCCTGCTTCTGGCAACTGCCTTCTGCCACCTCTTGCTCCAGGCCCGGCCGGCCAGGGAGCAGGGCGCCAAAGGAGCCTGTGGAGACACGCCTGCTATGATAACCTTAATCTATGCAAGATTGCAAGAGCGGTGGAGAAAGTGAGCACGGATAATATTCCCTTACCTCATCCTGCGAGCAGCAGCGCCAGGGAACGCCCGAGGAGGCTGTGTGGCTCAGATCCCCGAGCAGAAAGGGGATCGAGCGACCTTCCTTGACAAGAGCTTGCCCGCTTCCACGCCGGGTGAAAAGCAAGCTGCCCAACGTATCCCCCCCTTAAAGCAGCAGTGATATATACGTGGATTCCCCAGGTGAGCTGTCCTCCAGCGGCCTTGGACTAAGCCTCCCATCCTCCCCATCCAGCTCCCGGATGGCTGGGGCTGATGGGAGTGAAAGTCTGACACCTCCAGGCAGGCTCCAAGTTGCAAAATCCTGCCACGTCCCCGGTAACATCTTTGTAAGAGTGAGAAATAAATCTTTTATCTGTGAGGTTGTTACAAAGAAGGATCCAAGCGGTGCCTCGGATGTCAGCACACAGGCGGGGAAAGGGGGGGCGCGTCCGATTCCCTTCTTCGAGAGGCTTTTCTCTCCCCCCATGTTATTTATTTTCCCCTCCCATTTTATTTATTTATCTCCCATTTCATTTATTTATTTCCCTCCTCCCGTTTTATTTCTTCATTCCCCCTCCTGTTTTATTTATTTCCCCCTCCCATTTTAAAAAAAAATTCTTTTCCTCCTCCCGTTTTATTTATTTATTTTTTAATGTTCCGCAAGGTGGTTTTGGGAAAAGATGCAGCATCCAGCTGGAATGTAGGCGCCTGGCCTGGACATGAATGTGATGCAGAGCTGGGCCACCTTCAACCCGCACCGGCGGGCCTAAGATCGAACGGCTGTGTGCAGCTGGTACCATTCCTGGCTCTGCGGGGCACACGCCCCGGCAGGCAAGGATGCAAGGAGGCCTCTTTCCCCAGCCGCCACTGAGTACGGGGGACGGCCAAACGCAGCATTCGCTGGGTGCAAAGCCAGGCCTTTGCTAAATTCGCGGACGGCCCCCGAGCGCCCCAAGCCGCGTCTGCCCCTGATGCAGGAGCCTGGCCTTGGGGGGGGGGGAGCAGCAGCAAGGGGAGGGTGCATCTCGGAAGACGAGGCGCTCTTGGCACCGGCACCGCTGTCTCAAAATGGACAGCTGACATGGCTAATTAGCCACCCAACAGCAGCAGAATGAATACAGGGCACAGCGCAGGGCCTTAATTACACCAGGCTGCTTGCCAGAGCTGCTCCCACCCCGTGAGGCCGGGGCTGCTGCGCGAGTGTGCAGAATGCCTTTTTTTGGCCTGTGGGAGCCGGGCGAGGCTTCCCGGGGGCAGAGGGCGCGATTTGCCAGCGAGCTCCCGGCCCCTGCCCCTCGCCGGTTTGCAAAGGATAGAAAACGTCAAGTGCAGAGTGCTGAGGAAGTGCAGACACGGAAGGCACAGAAAAGACACACATGTCTATTTACACAGAAAAGACGCGGACTGCAGTGCAGGTTTAAAATACACCCCAGGAAGTTTTGTTTCCAGCAAAGATATAATTAGTTTGTGGCACTTTGGGCTGTGGGGTTATTTAGAGGGTAAAGTCCTACTGAGTGTGTTTTTGTTTTGAAGAGAGAGAGAAAAATTGGTGGGAAGCGGGGGGGGGCTTTGGGGCTGTACGTTTTGGGTGGATTTTGAGAGCAAATGTTTAGCCAGGCAGGATATATTCCCCATCAGAGCCCCTCGAAATAGGTTGGAACAGAGCTGCCATCATCCTGCTCATGCTGGCTGGGGATAATAGATGCTGAAGTCCCAAACATCTCAGGGACAGCCTATTGCAGGCCTAAATGGTAGCTTTGGAAGTCTGAGCCACATCTGTTTAATCTGTTGATGTGGGAGCCAAACTCCAGGTGATACCAAAAGAATCTGCCAAGTCGCTCACTGTGCGGCTTTTCCTTTTAGGGTGGGATATTTGGATCAGTGCCAGGAAGCTAGAGGAAGAGTGACTTTGCCCTATATTTTCTTGAGTTGTTTTCCAGGAAATTCCCCCTCCCCCCAGCAGAAACGAAGCAAAACAAAAAGAGAGAGATCTGAATTGTGTCTGTCTTGTTTTGTATGGAAATGCTGTAGGTAAACCATAGAAACTCTCCTTTTCCAGCACTGTGGTCCTAATACTAATGTTTCTGTCCCGCACCCAGACCCATACACAATAGTCCTTAAGTGACAAACTGATTTATTTGGGAACCCCAGTGGTCCTTTTTAACTTATGTATTATATTTTTATCCCACCTTTTTTCTCTTCCGCAAATCCAGGGTGGCTGACAGAACCATCTTTTCTCTTTTATCCTCACAACAAGCCTATAAGGTAGGTTAGGCCAAAGATAGGCCACCGTCCCAAAGCCACCCAGAGAGTTTCATGGCAGAGTGAAGATGAGAACTCAGATCTCCTGAGTCCCAGTCCAGCACTCTAACCACTAGGCCACACCAATTTCCCATTTATTTCTGAATCAGCTTGCCCAGGGTCGCATTGCTTAGCCCACGAATGCATATGTCCTGCATCTAGAAGCTGCCCCCATGAGACTTGTTGCATAAAAGCCACAAAACCACACCGTGAAGGGCGATTAAGGGAAAGGGGGGAGGGCTTTGGGACAAACCCTGGAGGGTCCCATTTGGGCCTCAGGTGGGCGAATTTAACCCACATGCCCTGCAATAGGTGGAAAGAATCACAGCGAAGACACGGGCTCTCCCCTTGAAGCCATCCTTGCGCCTGTCGGAAATGGGAACAGGGCAGTGGCTTGGGGATAGGGGTTGGTTTGGTCTCCTCTCGCTGCCTCCTCTTCCTCCTGGACTCTTTGTGGGGCGGGACATGTCAATAATTGCCCAGATTAATTTCTGGGAAAGCATCCGCTAAGGGGTCTCTCCCCCACACACCCCCCAGTCCTTGTCTTGGTTTCTCACCCATAAAATAAGGCTGCAGGCCTCCACCGAGAAGGCTGTTTGGTGCCACTGAAATAGCCGTGTGGACGCCATTTTGATGGCTTCCAGCTTGGATCGTGCGGAGGCCTGATTTGACAGAGCTGATTAGCTGCTGTGCAAATAACAGAAAATAATGAAAAGTGGGGGTTACGCTGCCTAGAGCTCCTGGTTTCCCCTTTGGAAGGCCTTCTCACAGTTTTATTCCTTTCTCCGGAAACAGACACAAAACCCCATCAAACCCGCTGGGCCTCAGCAGAACATTCACCAAGTTGTGCCAGAGGGTGGGAAAGATGCAGGGCGATTTGGTGTCTGCATCGGGGCGGGAATCAGCAGCAGTCCTTCGCATCCCACAGAAGGGCTGTACCAGTGTCCTTACTGGTTTGTTGGAAAGGCAATGGTTATGTTGTTAGCGCACTAAAGCATCTGCTGATTGTCTTTTAAGGATTGGCCACTCTATTCCCAGGCCTCTACCCCGGAAAAAGAAAGGTTTCCCATCTTGAATGAGAACCGTCTTCAAGCGAGAGCCTGGGTCAACCACCCCAGTAGTGGTAAGAACCTTTTCTTCTACCAAATCGCACCACCCAGATCAATCAGAAACGTTTAATACGCAAGACTGGGAAGCTCGAAATGCACAGGAAGTGTACGGTGGGGGGAACCTAAGCTTGTGGTGCGGATCCTAAAATGAGTTCAAAGCGTGGTTGTGGAATGTGGACTGACCATTGGAGGGGGGAATAGAATGGACTACGGAGAAGGAGGCCTGGCCGGCATCCTAAATCAGGAGCCCTGTTACTTCTTGTTACAAGCCCCCCTGGAAGATAA
>NW_025336157.1:4449718-4478041 GCF_004798865.1 Varanus komodoensis | reverse complement strand
TCTGCAATCTGAATAAAACGTTCCACAAGCTGGACTGTGACCCTCTTGGGAGCTGCACGGTATGTCCTGCCATTTCCATGTATTCATACTTTGTTCTTCACTACTGCTGCTGCTAAAGATAATTCATTCCCCTGACCCCACTGCCAAGTGCTGCCTGAGCTCTTTCAAGCCTGCCTTAGTAACCATGAGGACTAGAAACCTAATATTTTAAAAACACAACGAAGTTTTTAAGGTGCCCACAAACTTGCCCCCAATAATGTTAGGCCAGCGATGTCTAGCATGCAGTCCTCTGGACGTGGTTCGACTGCAATTCCCATCAGCCATGCATTATGGTGAGGACGAAGAGCATTGTGTCCCAGCTTTGGGCGATGACCCTACAGAGCCGTGATGGACTCTTGGTGCCCTGGGGGAACTCTCAGTCCTGACACTGCCTGGTCGGGTTGCAGCATTATTGGCCTGTGTGTCTTGCCGAGGTGTTTACTGTGCTAGTTGTGCTTTGAAGGTCCGAACAGTCCTCGTTCAGGTTCGCACACTGAAACGTTCCCTTCTCTTTCTCCCTCAGCAATCTGAGTTGGCTGAGTTACGGATTCCTGAAGGGAGATCACACCCTCATTGTCGTCAACGCGATTGGCGTGACCCTTCAGACCCTTTATATCCTTGTCTACTTCTACTTCAGCTCTGAGAAGGTGCGTGTAGGGGCCGTGGCCAAAGCCAGGCACAAGCTGTCTAATCAAACCTTCTTTTCCTACAGTGGCCAGTGAAAGCTTGGCTTTTCATTTTCCAAAGATCAAGTTTCTAGCCCTCATGGCTCGGGGAGGGGGTAGGCTTAAAAGAAGGTAGGCAGTGTTTTTTACTGGGTATCCCCAGGAATAGTTGGCGCTCAGAGGTTGTTTCTGAACTCGGGGGCTTTTCTTTGGTATCTTGGCCAATAGCTGATCTGTTTTTAAACCCATCAACTTCTTGCGTCTCTATCTGATCACTGCCCATCAATTTCATTTCTTGAAATTGACTCGTTTCCTGACGTACCAATTTCTTTACATTTCGGTATCTTCGTTGATTTCCAATCGATTTCATTGGATGGCTCTGAGTTCTGTCATTTCAGTCACCTGCCAATCCATTTCATTTCAGTTTCACTTCCCCATTTCAACAGCCGGACTTTATTTCATGAAATTGACCAATTTCAGCTGCTTGGTCAATGTCACCAGTATTCTAGTAGCATGGAGGAGTAAGCGAAAAACTTTCTCTCCACCTCTGCCCCATGGCTCATTTTATAAATCTCTTCCCCACTTGCCACCTGTGTCATCTTTTCCCCACTTTCCCCCACAAGTAACAAGACCGAATGAGTATATCCTCTTTCATGTGGAAATTGCTAACGTCCATTATAATTTTAGATGGCTTTTTTCTGCATCTTTTATAGCACTATAATCACCTGCAGTTGGATTCAACCCAAACTGTACATGTCCTAAATGTGGCCTTTCTGTAGATTTCTATGAAGGTATATAATTCTGTTTTTAACCCTTTTCAATACTTTTTCTAGTAAATCCGCCTATGGAATTTTCACTTGTCTCACAACCAAGCAAACCCTGATTACTGGCAATAATGCATCCATAAAATTTCTCCTAAGTGATAGGTATTTGGGAACAGAGCAGTTCTTTCCCTACATCCTTCTCTTAACGTTCTGTGCCTGCATGCAGAATTTAGCTTCCAGGCCTATACCACGCATGCAAATCTTGGCCCCATTCCTGGCGGCAAGAGCAGAATTTAGCTTCCAGGCCTATACCACGCATGCAAATCTTGGCCCCATTCCCGAAGGCAAGAGCCCCGTACCTGAGCTGCTAGGTTTCTACATGGCAGGGAGTGACCTACTTGCTTCCCTGAATGCCACATCCCCAAGCAAGCTTGTGCCACGTGATTTTTAATGGGCGTTTGAATTGGCATCTCGCTGGCACACTCAGGACTCCATTTCAGAAGCTGTTGACTCAAAAGGGTTGGTATCTTGAATCAACAACAGGCCGTGTCTCAGATGGACGATAAATATTGTACCGTGTTCCAGCTCCACCCCTGAGCACGCTATCTCTGGGTCATTTGCAGGGCACGGTGGGAGCATGTGGGGAGGAGATCTGGTACACACACACACACACACGGAAAACAGTCAACAACAACCGCATGTTCTGTTGTTTGTATGTTTAAAATAACGAAGAAGTACTTGCATACTTACAATAAATTTAAAAAATTCTCTCTCTCTCTCTCTGTGTTTGTGTGTGTGTGTGTGTCACCACACACACACACACACACACACACAAATCCAATTCTCAACACACTGGGATGAGAGAGAGAAAACATGAGGGACCCCAGGGACTGGGCTCAGGCAGCAGAGTGAATCGGGTTGCAGTCTTTTGAGGTCAGCAAGCACACTTGGAAAGTTGAGAGAATTGTGGGTCCTCACACAAAACGGCTGTCCTGTTGTGGCTGCCGCCGTGGGTAGGGTTGGTTGCGATGCACCCATTTCCCAAAAAGGCGAATGGAGAGACGGAAGGAGTCCCGGAACCTGCTCAAGAGGCAGGGTGGAGACCAAACTCCAAAGTCCAGCTATGGACTTTTGAATCCGCATGTAGATAGTACTCAAGGTTTGCATCTTTGCAGGCTTTCTGGTTAGTTTTTTTCTTTAATTAGAAAAGGCTGGAAGAGTGAAAGAAAAATCAGGAAGGGCGGGGAACCTGGTGGGTTAAAAGTAAGGTGTCAACAGCTACAAAGGTGCTGATGTTTGAGACACCAATGCTGGTTGGTTATTTAATCTGATTTCAATGCCACTCCATTAGCCATAGGTTCTCTGGGTGGCTCACACCATAATAAAATTATAAAAACAATTTAAACAAGACAATGTTTAATGTTAGCCCAGACTTTCTACTGGGATTGTGTGTTCCTCTTTTGCATCTCCTCTGGAGAAGAACGAAAGCTTCTAGATGGTCCACAGTGAAGTGTGTTATCCGAACCTTAAATAGTAGCTGTCTTTCATCATGGTTAATGAAAACAAGCCGACTTTGTCAACGATTCTTTCACATTGGCTGCTTTCCACTAACCATAGTCAGTGGGTCTGACTGGTACTTGGATGGGGAGGCCGCTGGGGGACCCCCTGCCCTTTTTGGAATTTCATGATGGAATTCAACCAAGAGATCTTTGCATTCAGTCATGCAAAGGAACTGGGGTATTTCGCTGAACCTTGGAGGGGTTTTGAATAAACCGCTTGATTTGATAGTTTTAAAAATGGCTGACTTTACCATTGCTTGTTCATTTTTTCTCCTGTCCATTTCTTGGGAGGATCCTAAGCGTCAATAGGGTGAAAGACTCAATATTTAGAAGAACATAACTGGTGCGTCTGCGACTTGGCCGCTTTCCATTTCAGGACTGTAACTAAATGCAGCCTCCAGGGCTTGAACAATCGGTCACTTTTTTCTTCTACCATCTTCACTGCTATTTTGTTCTTTTGGCATTTGGGGGAAAGGAGATGGGGCCATATTTGCCCCCCCCAAGAGAGCTGGATTTGGGGTCCTGGTCTCTACCCCTGGATTGACCTTGGAGTTGGGCTAAGGAGGTTCTTAACACAAATATGGATTTTAATTTCCCCCTCTAAAACCCTGGAGCAGCATCTCTTTGGACGTTTCCAAATGAACGCCGTGCCTTCTTTCCCCTTGTCTAGCGGGCTGTTTTGCTGAAGACTGTTTGCTTGCTGGCTGTGCTGCTGGCTGGTTACAGCTACTTCAACTTGCTCGTCCCGGATGTCGCCACGCGCCTTGCCCACCTGGGGTTGTTCTGCAGCATCTTTACGATCACCATGTACCTCTCGCCGTTGGCTGACCTGGTACGTTGCAACCTGCCTCGTTCGTCTTCGGGCTGGCTCGGTTTTCAAGCACGCGATCTCAACTGGGCAATTGAAATCGAAGCTGATTTTTCCACTCACAGGTTGAAGTCAGGTTCTAGAGTGTGATATTATATAGATGTTGAAAGGGGATTTCGAAGTGTGTTTCCATTTGGACCCTGTGAAACATCCTGACCTTTCTGATCTTGAAAACATTGACCCCAGCAGTGGTTAGATCAGCTTGTCTCCTATATTCTGTTTCCTTAGAGATGTGTTTTAGACGGCTTCTCACAGCTGTTTATTCATTTATTTTTTGAATTTATGTACCGCACCCAATACTCCCACACGGGACTCCCTGGGCGACATTAAAAAGACATTTTTGTCTTTTTAATCTGTTCAAAAATGGTTCTTTTATCAACCACCTTGGATATTTCTTTTAAGAGAAAAGCAATGTATCTATCCCCCCACCCCATTTGACAGTTTGTTAAAAATTCGGAGACAGGCAGCTTGTGTCCTTCTAGTTGTTCGCCCAGCAACATGCAGAGAGTCAGACTTGGTCCAACCAGGAAGAAAATTTACTGACTCTCCAACCTTTCCAGATGTGCCGGCTGGTGATCCTGGGAGTCATAATCCACCACATCCAGAGAGCAACAGGATGAGCATGGCTGAAATAAATTACTACTGCATTATATTTCTATACTGCTTGTCCTTGAAGCTCTCTGGGTGGGTCTCTTTTAAGTCACCCATCCCAATTTCAACCAGGCCCGACCCTGCTTAGCATCCAAGATTAGGCGGGATCAGGCACTTCAGGCTACACAGAAACTAAATCATGAATAACTCATGGATTAAGCATGAGTCGTAAAACATTTCAGCTGCCCTGGGACATTCATCTGGAAGCATCAGAAGGATAAATCAATTAAAAATGAGCAAAATCTGTGAATTTACAGCTAAATCAGGAATTGCAGTGTGTAGGAGAGGTTTGCTCCTATCTTATGTTTCATTTCCTGGCTCTTCCTATTGCACAACTTTCTCCAGTCTAGTCCAAGTCCCTTCCACTCCCTAAGAAATACCACAGGTGCTTGCAATCCGAAACGTTGGCTCACTGGCACTCGTGTGCTTGCACGCGTGTGACTTTTCCTGTTTGGAGAATAGCTGAAGGCCCCAAAACGTCCGGAAGTGATAGCTGTTAAGTAGCAGATTTTTTATTTAAGATGAAAAGGGAAATGGCTCTGTTGACTTATGAGGCACCCATACTCTGAAACACGGAATCAGTTCCGATAGTGGGTGACTTCCGTAGTGCAACTTGTTGGGCTGGCGTTTCGCGAGTGCAAGGTACGCTGGGGGACGTGGGCTTGTACACTCTCCTTGTACGCCCTTTTGCATCCATAAGGACAAGTCTTAGAAAGGAAAGGCCTGCACTGAGTCAGGCCAAAAGCCAGCCTTCTGTTCTTGAGGTGGCCTGCCAGATGGCCTCGCGGGAAGTGAGAAGCAGGACGTGAGTGCGAGAGTTCGTGTGCTGTTACTTCTGCCTTGGACACTGCTCCAGTCTGTTTTGATCAGTAGCCAGCAATGGGTTTTCTTCCACTTTCAATTAACTGCTCTTGCACATGTTCGCTGCACCCTAAACTAGGATTGCTGTTAATTGTGGTCTCTTGTAAGCCCTTGGGCAGGTACCTGTCCTCTGACACTGTGAAGCAAACTGCACATTTAAAATAGATCCATTAAAAAGTTTGAGCCAGTGCAGTATCATAGTTGAGTGTGTTGAACCGGGAAAGGGGAGACTTGGGTCCTGACTCTGGCCTGAAGCTCCCTGGGTGAGGTTAGGCCAGCCGTGGATTCTTAGCCTAGCATACTTTGCAAGACTGTTGTGAGGATAGCAACCCTGCAGGAAAAAAGAGGCAGGATAGAAGAAGAAGGGATGAAGTTCTTTGTGAATGCACACAGCAGTGTTCAGTCCGTCTTGTTCCTGCGTGGGCTTGGGAACACTTCGTGTTGCTCCTCCCCAGCCGTGACCGGACAGTTCTCTGTCCCTTCACAGGCCAAGATCATCAAGAGCCGGTCGACACGATGCCTCTCCTTCCCACTGACGGTGACGACCTTCCTGGCGTCCACCTGCTGGACACTTTACGGCCTGCTGCTGGAGGACCTGTACATCGCAGTGAGTTTTGTCGCAGTCAGCTGCTCAGTTCAAGTTGCGACAACCCAGATTCAGGCTGGATATCAGGAAAAGCTTCCTCACTGTCAGAGCAATACGGCAGTGGGACCAGCTGCCTGGAGAGGAGGGGGGCGCTCCCACACTGGAGACATTCAAGGAGAAACTGGGCAGCCCTCTGAGTGGGGTGGTGTAACGTGGTGTCCTGCAACAGCAGGGGGTGGACCTGATGGCCTTCAGGGCCCCTTCCAACTTGACTGTTCTATGATTCTATGTCTCACCTGCCTGGCACAAGAGCTGGTGCACATGTCGCTGCACATGGGTGATATTTCATGCGCAAGTGTGCCCACTTCCCATCCCAGCCTCTGATAAATCATGCACTGTGGGTTTTAATTAATTAAACAGAGAGGCCCATAAAGCACCCTGGGCAAAGCGGGAGGAAATTATGCAATCGGCCGGGGATTGATTTATGGACTTCTCTCTCCCGTCTTTCCACCCACCGGCCATCTCCTCTTTGCCCTTCACCCATGTTGGACTGATTCTGCCAACTGTCTCCCTTCCCAGGTCCCCAACATGCCAGGCATTGCCACAAGCCTTGTTCGGTTCTGGCTTTTCTGGCGCTTTCCTCCCAGCCGCGAGAGCAGCTACAAGCCACTGCAGGCCTGAGGACGGCCTTTGGTTGCTGGCGTTGGCAGCCCGAGAAAGGGACGGACCCCGGGGCTCGGAGGTGTGCGGACAGCATCTCTCTCCCTGCGAACGGCACACCTGCGCCTGTGCACAGTGACGTCGTGTGTCCACACACAGTCCTGACACCGCAAATGCCTCTTCGGTCGGCTGGTTCCCGCCTCTTGGCTGTTCCAGAACCTCAGAGGATGCTCCGAAGAAGACAAAGATGCCCGGCGTGTAGGTTTCCTCTCAGACACCCAAGATGAAATGCGGCAAGAGGAATGTGGACTAGACAGAGCACCTCCCGCCCTTCTTTTCGATCGGCCTCCTCCCTCGGTGTACCCCAACTATTCCCTTCATCTCCCCCTCGGTGGGGTGAATGCCAGAACATTCCCGGAAGGCTGCTCTGAAAAAGAAAACATTCGGACCCAACAGCACCATTTCTGAGCAGATTCCCACATCGGTACAATGGTTGTCAAGTGCCTTGTAATAAACAGATTGGTTTCTATGGAAGGGAAGACATTTTGATTTCTCCCCTCCCCCGCCAATCAGGGGCAGGCCTGCTCTCCTGGGGGCCACATCCGGCCCTTAGAGGGCCTCGCTCTGGCCCTCTCAGGTTTCCTCACATGCCACACGGTCTTCCCCTAGCCCCACACCCTTTCCTACAGTTCGGCCCTCAATCAGAAAGGTTCGGCACCCCTTCTTCACGCCAGGGCTTCAGGAGGCCTGCTGGGTGTTTTTGGAGGCCCCGCCACAAAACGATCTCAGATGTGCTTCCCGCTTCCTCTTTCGAGGCGCTCCATTCCACTTTTTATCCTTCTTCGCTTGTGAGCAGGCCGGGTCTTTCCTCTCCAGGCTGCTTTTTGCTTGTCTTTCGCACCCTTCCCCAGTATGGAGGCTCTTTTCTTTTTAAGCACACACAGTTTCTGGAAGTTTCTGCTTCAGATCGGCCTCTTCTGCGCGAGTGATTTATTTATTACAAATGTTTATCTTTGGTTCCCTCAGCACAGTCCTCTTAGGATGGGTTTACAGAGAGGTAAACATTAAAACAACACACCAGGAGCCAAAACCTGTACACAAATACGAGCAAAACAAGCTGAACAACAGTAACACAAAATAGATAATAACATAGTGAACTACTCGTACAATCATTATAATAAAAAACAGTTTAAAACACATGTCTAGTCAGCAATTAACGGGAGAATAAAAAGGGTTTCACCTCATTCCAAAATGTATAAAGTGTCAGTGCTGGACGCACCTCCCCGGAAAATTGATTCCATAAATGGGGTACCATCACTGAAAAGGCCCTTCCCTTTGCTTACAGGAAGGGCCTTTTCTGCTGGATCAGACTTGGTTTATATCCAGCCTTCTGTTTCAAGCCAGGTTGCTTCTAGACCTTCATAAGCACAACACTCAGGTGTCAGCCTTGTTTGGTTGTGATCCCCACTGTGTGGAATGGGTAGATAAATATAGATATAAATATAAATGGGTAGATAAAAATGGGTAGCCATTTTTGCTTGCAGCTGTCTGCTCCTCTTCCGCAAGAGCATCACGTTAATTCCAACCTGCGAGAGGACATGCCGATCAGATTTTCCCACCCTCCTATCAAGATCGCCAGCCTGGCTTCTAGGAGGGAGTTAGAGCGTGTGCGGAAACTTTGTTTGCGGAGTCTGTTTCCAGCCCAGAGTGGGACCTCACAGTACGCAGTCCCCCCATCCTGAGTTCTTTGGACGAAGGAGCCAAGATTCTAAGCCAAGCGTAAGCTCTGATTTTTTAGTTTTTAAACTTAAATCAAGGCCTCTGCTCTAGGGAAATGGTACCACACCCTCCTGTCCTCGAAGTCACTGATCCCTCTCCGGAAACAGCTCATTAGTTCGCCCCTGCTAATTATCCAGCTCCTCACCTTGCCACGCCAACAGTGCAGGTGTTAATTAAAAAGAACTGGAGTGAATCCTGGCTTTTGGAACGGGGCAGGCCTGGCACAGCTGCCTGGGTGGATTGGGACAAGTCCCAGTTTGTTTGACACACACGGAGCAGAACGTTCTGTGGTTCTGTGCAGTTCCGATCTTAAAGATTATCTTTAGGTATCCCAAAATTTAGTGCCCTGAGATAGATGGGGAGGCTTGATTAACTGGCATTGCAGGCTGGAGTTGACTCTTTTATGGGTTGAATGTCCAAAACAAAGAAAGAAGGAAGGACGGACGGACGGAAGGAAGACGGAAAGGCGAAGAGAAGACTTGATTGGTTTTCTTAGATTCCCCCCCGCCCCCATCTCCTTTTTCTTTGAATGTGGTGATCGGTAGGTATAGAAGAAAACCCCAACCAGCCCCCAGTCCTGTTTTCAGCGTGAGTGGCCAAATGCCTCCAAAGTTGCTCATGGAGCAAGCCTGGCCTTACAGTTTGTCTGTCACATCAGGGTTTGGGGGCAGGGGTTCAGCTAAACCCAGGATGTTTCAGCTCTGCTGATTTTTTTCTTGGAAGAAGCCTCCAGAGTGGCTTAGACATATAAATGGCACCATAATGGTAATTAAAATGCTAAAACAAACAGAAATTGAGGCGTGGGCCCTGAAATATGTACAAAGGGATGTAGACCTCTCTCAGGGGCCATGTGACAATTGTATGTGGAGCCAAAGGCTAAACTACTTGTAAATTTTAACTTAAATTCCTATTGCCAGTAATTAAGACTCGGGACAGGCACTTCCAGAGTCTGGAATGAGGTGGGCTTGGTGTAGGGCGACATCCAAAAATTGGGAAATCATCAATGGGAGGGGATTGTAGTGGGGAAGAGATTGGATAGGACCAATGGAAAGGGATGTGGTCTTCTGGAAATCCCGGGAAGATTTTGGCCCCGGAGGCTCGGCTCTGCGCTCTCCTTAAATCAACGCTGGATTTTAAACCGAGAGCAATAAAAGCTGGCACATTAAAAACAACCACATAACCTTAAATGTTACTGTGTGGCCTGTGGGCATAGAGGGTATTTTTTTCTATTTGCCAGCCTCATCTGGGCTTCCCTGAGTTGGGTTTTCCTATTTCCTGCTTAAAATAATTAAAGTACAAAATAATTAAATGAAGGCTTCAATTGTTTGATCTCCCTGTCTTATGCAGGGGCTCCGAAGAGTGGCGATTTCCACTATAACTCTTGTGTTTTCTTACTGCCTCGTTACTTCTGGCCATGGAAAATCTGGTAAGTGATAGTGTAATAAGTGATTGTGTAATATCGTACAGGTAGGTGTAGGTGGCCATCTGGAAGCGCCCAAATGTTCAGCAACCCAGCGCCCATCTGGCCAGGCTAGAGAAGTTCTGTCTACTTGTGGGAAAAGGTTTGTTCAGACATCCTGGGCAGAAATGTGCCACAAACCAGCCATCAAGAATAATGCTTTGCTTCACACTGCTGTGTCTGTTCAATGGAAACAGTGTCATTTCCCAGCATACCCCAGCCAGAAAAAAGCCCGTCAACTCCCAGCATGCCCCAACCAGGACAACTCCCAGCATGCCCCAGCCAGCCGTGCTGAGTGAGGATGCTGGGAACGTTCTGGTGGATAATTAGTTCAAATGCCATGCATTATTTTGAGAAAGCTGGCATTCCTGACTCAACCACCCTGTTGGTTTCATCATGTGGGATGAAAGCTCGCAATCTGCCTTTTAGGCACAAAGGTTTTCTGTTCGTTGGTCTCCTTTTTTCTTGCCCTCCAAGGAGATTTCACCGCAGAAATCTTTTTGCAGGCCTTGCAAGCATCCAGAGCCTGTTGGAAATGGGCCAAGCACTGCGCCATCTCCTTTAGATCCAATTCCAAGGAATTCCTCGCCAGAAATGCTTTCAGCACCTCCCTGCCCTACAGGCTCATGGGAATCACTGGCTGTCGATTGCTGCCAGCAATTGGGCCTGGCATGTCAGATACGTCAGGACACACTCCCAAGAACATACAGTGAAAGGAAGTGTTCTGGGCCTACGTGAAGTGCATCTCTTTAATCTCCAGCTAATTCCAGCCAGTTCCGACACATCTCAGCAGATCTGACGGCACTTACAAATCCATTGGACAAGGTTGCAGCTGGGATTGTGCTGATCCAAACGGACTTCCTTAGCCTGGCGTGTTGGACCCGAATTCTTGGCACACTCCAGCCGAGTGGGAGTTTGAGGAGCTTGAAAACGACCCTGTTTAGGGGAATAGAGCAAACTGGCTATCGTGGCAAAAGCAAAGGCAAATGTCCCATTTATACAGGCTGCAGGGGGAAAGGAGCAGGGCTGTGCGTACAGGAGAAATCCATGAAAAGCTACAGCATTCATTATTTTGGGAATTTCCACTCCTTAAAAAAATAAGATCATGCCTTGGAAGGGAATTGCAACAGCATTACAAAGAACGAATCGACATTCCAGCCAGTCTTGCCGCCTTCCCTGAAGTGCTACTTCTGGATGTGTAGGACTACACCTCCAATCATCCCCAGCAGTAAAGATGAAGAGTTGTGGCCCAATATATCTAGAGAGCATCACATTGGGGAAGTTTGTATGCTGCATGGAGCTGCTGTGGCTTGAGATGTTAGGTAGCGAACCTGTTTTAAAAACAGACGAAAGAGGAGCCATATAAAGGTGGACAAAATCGCAGCCCAGGTAACCGCACTGGGCTCAGCTTCTTGGTTACAGTGGAGTGTGACCAAGAGACTGAAGAAGGTGGGGAAACTACAACTAGAGTGGAGACACTCTTCATCATTCACTAGGTGATGTTTTATTCCTCATAAACATCAGGTTTTATTCCTGATCTTCTATTCCTCATCGTTCCCCAACAGGTGTGCCTGGCTGTACTGACCGGGATGCTTGGAACTAGTCATCCAACGCTCCTTGGGGTTGCCAGATTTGTCACACTTCTATCCCATCATTTTTCCTCCTACAAGGGAGCCGAGACAGCTTACAGAGCCTTCCTCTGCTGCCTTTTATCTTCACAACAGCCGTATGTGGTAGGCCGGGCTGAGAGTCAACCAGGGAGTTCCGTGGCAGAGCGAGGAGTAGAGCCCGGAGTCCCGCCCTCACACCGCAGCCGCCACACTGGATCTCAGAATGGGGAAGGCAGTTCTGGTCTATATCCCTGAGATGTTCAAAAATAGCTTTAAAATGAGATGTTGGGGTAAAGAAAACCAGGACTGGCCATCCTGCACAAAGGAAAAGTTTATTATTCTCCATGCATGCATCCTATGCATGCTTACTCACTTTACTCTCAGGTGAGTGTGGATAAAGGATTGGGGCCTTTGCCTGCAGAACATAGTCAAACTATGGGATTAAGGTCCCTAAAATGTTGCCATAGGCAGCAATTGGGGGAGCTTTAAACGGGGATAGGATGCATTCCAGGAGAAGGCTCTCCATGGCCACTAGTCCTCATGGTGATAGGCTCCCTTCTGTGCCAGAGCAGAATGCCTTTGTACACCAGTTACTGGGGAGCATGGGTAGGAGGGTGCTTTTGTACCCCAGAAGTGCTTGTGAGCTTCCCGTGCTATTCTGATGTCCTTAGTTCCAATTCCCAGGAAAAAATCATTCATGAGAAACAAACTCAGAGAGAGCACCACCAGCCTCTGACCTGAGGATGGCTTATTTATTTAACCTTTTATTTTTAAAAAATATTTCTTGGTCGCTGTTCGGGGCAGAAGTCCTTCCAAAGAAGCAGCATACAAATGAACTGGATGGGGGGAAGCCAGCTGCAAGGTCAAGTCTCCTATTCTTTGGGCCTTTTTATTGGTCCGGATGGCATGTCTTTCTGGCTGGGCCGTGGTGCCCAGTCCCGCAGCAGGCCAGTTCAGAACTTCAGTCCATGCCGAGTGAGGTCATCCCGGGCCTCTCGGATCTGGGCTTGGAGCTCCTGTGATGCCTCTTCACAGTCGTTGAAGGTGGCCAGGCGATACCCAATGATCCCCAGGGCATAGCAGCCAAAGGTCACGAGCAGGTAGATGGGGAGCGGCCAGAGGACCTGGTACCAGGTTGGGGGCAGCAAATCCAGCCCCAAAAGGTCCAGAGCGAGAGTTGCCCAGGTGGTGCTTAGGAGGGCGAGAGTCAACAGCCATCGCAGGAGTTTCGTCATGGTGGCACCACCGGCTGGATCTGCAGGGCAGAAGGAAGTTGGAGCTAAGAGAACCCCAGTATCCACACAACTGCATTAAGCCGCTGTAGCCAGTGAGTGAGACTGCCTTACTCAACGTGATGTCTGGATCTGGATTTTATTTGGCTATGCAACTTGGGGGTGCATGTGATTCTAACACTTAACATTTTATTCCACTGTGCAACGTGTTTTTTAAACAAACAAACCTCTCCCAACATCCCCTGCAATTCTACAGCTGGGTTTTAGGTCACTGACACCACCACTTTAAAAAAATCAAAAATATAATTCTAAGGTCTGGATGTTATTTGCTGTGGAGCTTGCGTATGAATGCAACGTTAACATTAACCTTGTATTCCACTGTGACACTTTAGATGGAGAAAAAAAAATCAACGCTAAAAACGGGAGTATCTCCCCCACCCCTTTTTCCAAACTCTTCCTAACTCTCTGCCCCCATTCCCCATTTCTCCCCACACCGTACCCGCCTTCCAATGCAACCCCCGGCACCCCCCGCACCCAGCCTTCTCTGCCATCCTTACAAGTCCACGATCCAGCAAACCCTCTCCGGCTCCTGGATTGCAGCTTTACCTTGCGCTGGCCTCGAGTCGCGCGTCTGGTGACGTCAACACCCCTCCTCCAATCACCGTCCCCTCTGAGCCAAAAGCGCCGACAGAGCGCCGAGATGCACCTTGGGAGTTGTAGTTATTGTCCCTTTTCCTCTCACGGAAAGGGGCACCTGTCCCGGCTTGCGGTTTTCCGGCCCCTCGCAGCCTGCAAACTTTGCAGTCCTGCTGGAGTCGTTGGGTCCCTCGTATTTTATTTTCTAGGTCAAGGTTTTAGCCTCCTGGCGCTCAGGAAAGCAGGCGTGAAAGCGTGCCACTGAGCATGCCTAGAGTGCGACCAGGTGCGATGCATTTGGGGACGGGACGCAACCAAACCGCTCTCGGGAGTCGGCGTTTTACACTTCAGGGGTAAGTGTGCAACTTTTCTTGTTCTTAGGAATTAAAAGCGTGACCCCACATTGAGCTTGGCTTGAATAGAAGTTTCTGTTGTTGTAATGTTTATTTGTATGTATATATACAGTAGGTGTCTGTAAAAACAAGCTGTCGGTGCCATTCTTAAAAGAACAGAACAGTAATATAATTAAATGCAGATGAAGGTCTAAAGACGCAAACATGAATGACTGGGCCCAATAGAAAAAACTAGGAAAAAGCCTCGTGGTTCCCAACTCCTATACTAGTACTTTTTCTGTCCAAATATGCATTTATATGCACCCCCACTTGATACAAATACGATGCAAAGCCAACCCATTAAAATGCAGATAAAACCAACCAGTCCAGGGGTATAAACCAGCCAAGAAAATAAACCAGAGTTCAAACTGTCAACAGCGACTTAAGTAACAAACTGGAAAATCAGCTCAGCGACCCTTTCCTACCTAAGAGTTGGCTAGGGATGTAGGCAAAGGGGGCACCCAACTGCTGGCTGTATCTATTGCATCCTGTGGCAGAGAGTTCCATAAGTTCATCAAGCCTTGTGCCAAGATATCTCTTTTGTGTGTTTGTCCTTTGGTCTCTTCTGAGTTCATTGCAATTTACAAGTGATGCTCATGTCTGATATTACGAAATTGGGAGAAGAGCAGGGGAACACATGGTTCATTATTTTATGAACCTCGAATTTGGTCTATTTTGCCCCGTTCCCTGGGAATGGCGTAGTGGTTAGTGCTTTGGACTGGGACTTGGGAGACCCAGGGGTGAACATAGGCCAGTCACTGACTCTCAGCCTAACCTACCTTGCAGGGTTGCTGTGAGGATAAAATGAAGAGCAGGAGCATGCAAGTTGCCTTGAGTTATTTGCAGGAATAAAGCTGGTCTGTAATAATATATTAAACGGCCAAGGGGGTGAGCAAAGGCAGAGCCCCGGGTTCAACACCCTGAGGGTGGTGAGAAAACCCTGGGAGAATCGTTGCCAGCAGACAGAACAGATCCCGTTTCCTCTGTTCCCATGTCATGCGCTCAGCCCCCACGGCACACCTCCTGGTGCCAAGTTTTGCTCGCCGGAGGAGAAAAGGTGGGGCACCCCTTGTTCTCCCCAGCCCCACGTGAGTCCCCTGGCACCGCCTCCAGGCGGCTTCCTCGTTGCCTGGCCTCTGCCTTCCGGAGTGAGGCCGAAGCGGGTGCTGAGAACTCGCCCCTTGGACCTTCCCCATGGATGCGTCGGGCTGGCGGGCTGGCAAGCGGCAAGTGAGGCCGGCTTCCCGCCAAGGGCGGCAGGAGGACTTCCAGGGCCGTGCCCTGGTGAGCAATCCGTTTTTTTCCAGCCTGGGGTCCCAGGGCCCCGGGGCGCCCACCCGCTGCATCCCGGTGGTAGCATCAAGCCAAGGGGTCACCAGCGCCCGAGAAGGAGAATCCGAAGGGAGATGGCTCCCCCGTCCTGGCCAGGAAGGCCTCTTGCCTCCAATCCATTTATAGTCCTGTGGCTGCAGATGTGGGGAAACCAAAACCGCACCCCGATTGTGGAACATGGTCCCCAGAGAGGTCTGCCTGGCGCCAACTCTTCTTTCGGCATCAGGAGAAACCCTTTTTATTCTCCCAGTATTTTAACGGTTAACTTGTTTTATTCAGTGGGTTTATATTTTAACATTGGATCCTGGGCAACTGTTATTCCCTGTTTCTCCTTTAGTATTACTTGGCCGTAAACCTTCCTGAGATGTCTAAGTATGGGACGGTATAGAAAACTTTTAAATAAATAATAAATATTTGGGTAGGGATCCCAGCAAGGACCTCAAAAGCGATTAAAACGATCATGAGTTGTCACAATGATAAAACTGCCTTCATTACTCCAAGGGAACGCAGGGTAGACGTATGGTCCCTGTTCTCCTCTCCAGCAACCCTGTGAGGTAGGTCAGGTCGAGAGCCAGCGAGTGGCCCAGCCACCCAGTGACGGAGGGGATCTGAATCTTGCCACGGCCCAGTCTGGGATTCGAACCGCTCCGGCTTCCAGCTCACCTCCTCGTCCTGGCCCTGCAAAGCTGCTCTTCCCCTTTTGTCTCTTGTCCACCCAGTCTCTAATCTGGGTGGCAGAGTCTCTCTGTCTCCCTCCCTCCCTCTCAGTCTTTTGATCCATGGGAGCCACTTCGGAAAGCTATAATTGTCTGGAAAGTGGGATTAAAAACTGTGCCAGGTGCAGTTCTGCGCAGCGGTATCGAGGTCTGCGGGTGCCAAGGGGGCACGGCTAAGAAGTGACCTAAGGGGTGCCCTGCAGTGAGCCCCCCTGAGGTCTCTGTGCACAGCCGTGCTTTCCCTCCCCTCCGTCGCTCTGCCTGGTTCTGGGAATCGGTCTCAAAGGAAACCAGCGAAATTCATCTGTTTGGAAGAATCGAGGCGGGATTCAGCAGGAAGCATCTGGCTTCCTTTGCATCCGGCCACGATTAGGACATTGCTGAAGGAGAAGTTGGCAGGATTAGGACAGGGAATTCTTCGTGGGGGTCCAGAGAATAGAAAGGGACTGACCCATTGTGCTGAGTGGTACAGTCATCGCTGCTTGTCAGCGTCGGGGAAACGAAATGTGTAATCCTGTTCTTCCTTGCCTGGATTTTCCTGGTTTGGAGAGATTGGCCCGTCCTCCTCACCTTTCCGTTGTTTTTTGGAATTCTGCCGAAGGGAATGAGTCTAGGTAGACTTTACGGTCAGCGTCTGAGCCCATGTAATCCAGACTGTTGACTGCATGGCTGTTTTGATTGTGGCCCGGTTTGTGGAATTCCCTCTGCCGGTAACTACTGCTGAAGAACTGCATTTCTTACGAAAAGTCTTGATCCACTTGCATTGGATTAAGGGCTTTTCTCTGGGTTAATGGAGATGGTTCGTTTGAAAAAGAGATGGCACAGGGTTTTGAGTGGATGGTTTTGTTACAACAGAGTTGCAGAAGTGTATTCCTTCCCTTGTGAGAACCAAGTGCAGAGAAAGGCAGTTTAGAAATAATGAAATCTCGATGCATTTTTATAGAGTGCATAGTTTTGGTCACTGTACCTTAGAAAAGGGATGTTACCGAGTTGGAGAAAGTGCGGAGAAAGGCAAACAAAATGGTCCAGTTTTGGAGCAACTTCCCTAAGAGGAAAGGCTGCAAAAGTCGAGGGGGCTTAGAAACAGGTGAGGGAGGGAGGGCAGGATGAAGGTGTGTGAAACTGTACCAACTGGAGGGGAAGTTATCTTCCCCCCTGACCTCTCTGCCAAGTGTCTGGCCCTGCCTAAGCTAAGTGGGGTCAGGCCTGGCTAGTCCTTGGATGGGAGGTTCAGCTCCTGCACTGAGCAGGATTGGACCTGATGGCCTTCTAGACCCTTCCGGCCGTCCTAGGATTCTATGAGCCCCAATGGGTCACCCTTGGGGAGCTCTGGGACTGATAAAAGCAAGGACGTGTTCACACAACCCAAGGGTTTAAAACCATGGAATTTGCTATTGGAAGATGCAGGGATGGACGCATCTCCCTGGGATTTGTTCTGAAGAACACGTCCTGGAGTGTAAGGTCCCAGTGCCACCTCCACCCTTCGAGGCAGTGCACCTATGTGCCCTAGTTGCTGGGGATCATGGGTAGGAGGGTGCCGTTGCTTCCTCGCGGGCTCCTGCGGGCAGTAAGTTGGCCATGGTAATGCTAGACAAGATGGACCGCAATCTGCCCCAGCGTGGCTTTTTGTACACTTTTATGCCCTCCTCTTCTGTGGTTGCCTTCATGGGGGTTCAGCCTGCAGCCGGGCTTGCCCTCTTCCCCCGGCTCTGCCCCTTCCCCTTGTCGGCCAGTCGGTTTCCCAGCTTTTGTGCGGTCCCTGCTTTCCACCTTACCCCTTTTAAAAAGCTGGACTGCTTCTCCCGAGGCTTCCTGGCTGGGAGAAATCGCTTCAAGTTTGATCAGCCCCCCAAACTTCTCCAAAACAGAAGTGGGCTCCAGCAGTGGGGACGCCCCTGGAGGAAGCATTATTGCTCAGGGTGGGGTGTGGGGGGAAGCATTATTGCTGGAGGAAGCATTATTGCTCAGGGTGGGGTGTGGGGGGGAAGCATTATTGCTCAGGGTGGGGTGTGGGAGGGCAACAGAGGTGCCACATTTGATGCCCAGCATCTCCCGGCTGCTAGGATCTCACCTTCAGCAGAACAAGGAGTGCAGAGCGACTGACTCACAGCCAGACCCTGCTGAAGACTCTCTGGGTGCGTGCAGAGCGCCCTTGCAAATGAAGAGCCAGGTGTTCTGCCTGTCCCCGGCTGCACCTCCCTTTCGGGCGCCCCTCGCTGCTCTTCTCTCTGCGGAGTCTGGCAGACGGCTTCCACCCGGCCCGTTCTCCCCGAGGGCGTCTGTCCAGGAATGCAGTCTCATTAGAGATACAGACTCTTGGCGGCAGTGGGGCGAAGGTGTGGGGGGAGCTTATCAAAATGCTGAAGCCAGCAAACCTGCAGGGCCTCCCAGCGAGGGGTGGCGGCGCCTCTTTCAGCCTTGTCGCTGAGCCAGGTGGATCCACCATCCGCGGGGCAGTGCCCCGTTCCTCTTCCTTTGCCAGCGTTGAAGGCCCACCGCTGCCCAGGAGCAGCTCTCAGGCGCTGTCCAAACGTGGTCAGGGCACCGGTGCTCTAACCACTATGCAACACGGCCTTTACAAGAGCTCTTTCTTTGAATCTCTTGCAGACAGGGAGATTCCAGGCAACATTTTATTCATCAGAGAGAAAAAAGGCTTGCCCTGTCCAGCATGCCCCAGCTGGGGCATTCTGGGAGTTTTAGCCCTTTTTTCTCTCTTAAACTTGCGTAAGAGCATACCTGAAGTGTTTGTTTTTCTCCACTTGAGATGCATGAGTTCTAAATATTTGACAATGTTTGATTTGGCTGATGGATGCCTGGCTTGCAGTGCCGTGAAGTATTTGACTGTGATGGCTGTACCTGCGGCTTCCTGGGCAATCGTGTACTCTCAGCCTGGCCTACTTTGTAGGGTTGTTGTGAGCATAAAAATGGAAAGTAAGATCATGTAAGCTGCCTGGGTTTCCTTGCAAGTGGGAAAAATGGGAAATGCATCTAACAATGAATCAAACCCTCCAATTCTCCTGAATTGTTCAGGCAATCGCACTCAAATTATTTTATTTATTTCATTTTTGTACCGCCCGATGGCTGAGTTTATTGAGGTGGGGAGAAATGCACAAGGAGGGTGGATGGGATCGGAAGCTCACTGCTGCCCCCATCCCCTAGCAGATTACTAAACACAGCCATAGGGTGTGTTTCAGAGTGCCAGTAGCCGGACACCTTTATTTGAACTCAAGAGAACATGCTGGGCGGGGGGCGGGGGGGTCTTTTGGTTTGTGCAAAGCAACCCAGGGGCTGGGGGTTACCCCTCGCAGCGGCAAATTCACCCTTTTTGAGGCTGTCACAGAATGTGTGTCTGTAGGAGGAAAGGCCAGGAATTTACCCCTGATGTTTTGCTGGTGGGATTGTTTTTAAGGTGCATTTGGGAATGGGAGGGGATGTGGTGCCTGAGGCCATGGCCGTTCTCGTTCGTGGGTTTCCAATTTCTGGGTGTTAGAACGTCACTGCTCCGGCTCCCTTACGCACGCTCCAACCTTTGCTCCGCCGGGGTGGGACCACCTGGGCTGGGGAACAGCCCCACAGGCCTGGGCATGCTTCTGGTGGGCTTGGGGGCAGACAGCAGGCAAGCTGGCTTCTGACGCAGGTTGCGGAGGCCCAGGAGCCCGGCCAGGCCAGCCTGGAGGGGCAGCTCAGTGCTCTGGTGAAAGCACAGCATGCCAGGATCCCCAAAGGTCATCTAGTCCAGCCCCTGCCTGGCGCCAAAATCTCATAATTACAGCATTCCTGATGGGTGGGCAGGATAGCTTCTGCCTAACCTGAAGGATAACCCACCTGCCCCCAAGGTTGACTGTTACGACATGCTGGCAGGGGCTGATGGGAGTCATAGCTCAGCAAACCCAGAGGGTGCTAAGTTTGGAATGGTGCTGTAAGAGATGGGGGCAGGTTTGTGGTCATGCACTCTTGGTTTAGCTGTGTTTTAAAACCCCCCAACCTGCACAGTGTGGATTCCAAAAGGACAATGAGGACCAGCTCCTTGCCCTTTGATTTTTAGAAATGTGTAATTCTCGGCAAATTTGCCTGATTGTGGCTCAGATGGCCGGGCAGGGCCGCACGTGCAGGCGAGACAGCAGTTAACTTGGGGGGGGTGGTATGTGGGAACAAAGCAAGGCTCTCGCTTGCTGCAGGAATGCTGGGCGTGCATTTTGCACACGCAGCACAGACACACACGAGTTAACAGCTTGGCTCCTCAGGCCGGGGCGGGGCTCCCACCTGCTCCATCCGTCAGCGGCCCATCCAGCGCCAGGAGTGGTGCCATCCGCCGCAGCAGGGCGGGCGCCTTTGTTCTGCTGCCAGCGCGATCCTCTGGACGGGCCTCGTCTCTTGTGAGGCAGCAGCCCGAGATGAGCCCCCCCCACCCCTGGTCCGCCTGGGGCGCCCCCTCGGAGGGGGCAGCTGAGGACGCGATCCCATGCAAAATGCATGCCCCCCCGCCTGCCCCACATCTCCCACAAGGGAGGAGGCGTCTCTCCCAAAACCCATTCGATCCGGCTTGAGCTTCGATCCAGCCGCACAGGCAGCATCCTGATGCCGGGCAGGGGCTGCGAGCCAGAGGGCCCTGGCCAGGGCTGGCGTGGGGGCGACCCAGGCCGCAGTGCCCATGGCTGGGGGTCACGCCCTCCGCAATTCCTCCAGAAACACGCCCACAGGTCCTCTCTGGATTCACGCTCACTGCGCCTGCTCACTCGCACAGCCTCCCCACAAGCACACCCCTGCCTCCCCCTTCTGCCCATAGCGGGGGGTGCCAAACGGAGCCCGCGTTCTGACCCATGGGGCTTCTCGGATTTGGGCCAGGGAGCTCTTGCTCCCCATCCTGGCCCAGCCCAAAGGACCCCCCCCCCCCCCGCTGGAGCAGGTTGATCGCATCAGTAGGTACGGCCGGGTCAATGCAAAGCTTGACTATCCATCAGTCCAGGCGAGCGATTCACGGTTAGCCTGGCCCTGTGCAGATTTACTTGGGTGCAGGTCCTGCTGCGTAATCTTTGGTGCCTTTAGCATGTCACCGCGCCGCTTCCTTGCAGAGGGGGCTCTCCCGCCACTCGGGTGTGTTCCTTCGAAGTTTTCTGTCGCGAGACTGAGAGAGAGATGCCCTGTTCTGCAGGGAAATGGTCCCTACTCCTCCTCCAGCTCCAACCAGCCTTGCAAATCGGCCCGTGCGACTTACTAGTCCTCATGGTTTGCCCAGCCTCGGTCCCTTGTGGCACACGGCAGTGGCCCCAAACAAGAATCCACTCCCTACCGATTTACAAGATCATCACCATCATCTTCTGTGTCTGGTCAGTTCGATCGGAATCTTTACCCACCCCAGGCATGTTGCAGGAGTAGTAATTTTACAACCCCGCCTCCAACCCTTCTGGAGAAATGGGGAGAGAATTTCCAGCTTCGTTTTGAAACACTAAGTAAATAGATTCTCCGTGCTCAGGCCTGCTCCAACCTGCCCCATTTTCCTTGCATTTTGTCTCGCTGTACAAGCAGACATAGCTGGTACATCCATCGCTTGTGCTGGGAAAGGGGGGCCCCCAGTTTGTCTGAGCTGAATGCACTGGCTGACCCCCCCCCCCCCCCCCGCCCGGCCTGGTCCTGGCAGTGAGAAGGGAGCTATGGATCATGTAAAAATGTTGTGTCAGTCTCTTATCTGAGAAGTTTATCTTGGGAGAGAAAGGTTGAAAGATTCTGTCAAAGTTTCTGGCTCGGTTGCAACTCTGCTCCTTTTTATAGTGCATTGACACAAAAGCAAAATGCAACCTTAGTTTTCTCTATCCAATATCCCCACTTGACACATTTCCTCCGACACTCGTTTGCAGAATTGCAGGCCTAGCTTGCTCTTTGCTTTCCCTCTGCCTCCCGGATGCTGCAGGCTGGAACGGCTTGGCCTCCGCAGCATTGGCCTGAAAGACCTTGTGACCCGCTGACAGACAGACCCCTTGAGGCAGGTAATAACTCATCCCTTTTGTCTCCCAGAACGGTGAGATATCTACCCTGTTACAAACAACAACACAGCCTAGTAAATCCAGCTGGGTTGTGAGTCAGAGGCGGTGTCTGAAAACCGATGAAGAAGGGGAATTCTGGGACGAGGTGTGACTGACCGAAAGTCACCCAGCGGCTGTTATGGGTGGGATGGATGGTGGTTGAACTTGGATTTTTCCCATCCTAGTCCACCTCTTAACAACTATGGCTGTGCCATGTTGGATTTATTGTGGTAGTCTGCCGCCCTGTCTAACCTGCTGCCCACACCAAGCCTCTGAGCAAGTTTTTCAATCCTGAGCTTTTTCAACGACTGTCTTGAGAATGCTCTGAAGCAATCTGTGCCAAAAAGGAAGACAGTGGGACTATTGCATAGTCTTAAGAAATAGAGGCCTCTTTGTGCTTGGATTTCTGATGTCCACTTTTGCACCCAGGGCAGCAAGAGGACCCTTCCTTGTTGTGCCCCTGCTTCTCTTGCAGGAAAAAGCAAGTCCTCGGACTCCATGAGAGCAAAGCTGAACAGGATCAGTTTTCTGGACTGACTGTGCATTTATTTATTTATTTATTTATTAAAACATTTCTATGCCGCCCCATTTGCCGAAGCCTCGGGGCAGCTCACAACATAAAGTTAAAATACAAAAAAATCACAATATAGAATAAGTAAAATAAGTAACAATATAAAATAAGTCGCCCTGGCCAGATAAAATAAGCAAATACTATTAACAATACTATACTATACTACTATACTATACTATACTATACTATACTATACTATACTATACTATACTATAATACTATAACCAATTCAGGGCTGACAAATGTGCAGTCACAAATCAAAGAGCCACCCGGAGAGTCATCTTGGCTAATGAGCAAGGTTTCACTTTAATAAATTAATAATAAACAGTGAGTTTTCTTCTGGGTGGGATGCACCGGAACAGAGAGAGGGCGAACCCCCAACCCCTCATTCATTGCTTAAAGCCCTTCCAAGAAAATGCTTGGGAATTTATTCATCCAGTCAGCGGGTGAAGCACTTTGCTTCATCCATTTATTGGGATTTTATTATTTGGCTTATGAGTCTGCATATTTTCCTTGAATCCTTCAAGAAACTTCGCATTGGAGAAACATCACATTGCATCGCTTCTTTGGGAAACCCCGTCACCCCGAAGTTATTTCTAATGCAACTTGTGAAAAGGAAGCAGCGACCTCAAAGGCAGCCTTAAATTTGTTTCTTGACCCGGACACAAATATTACTGGTCCTGTGGCGCCTCCTGCCGGAAGCTCCTTGACCTCGCTGTTCTGAGCAGAGGGATGGGCAGGGTGGCCCTGATGGGAATGTTGTGGCTGTTTCCCTAGCAAAAGCCACACTGCTTCATTCACGCTTAGCATCAGTCCACTTGCACCCGAGTAAATATGCACAGGGCAGGCTAACTGTGAATCGCTCGCCTGGTCTGATAGATAGTCAAGCTTTGCATTGACCTGAAATCAGGGGTATGGTCAGGGGAGTGTACATGGGAAGGACACAACCTTGGACCCAAATCTTCCCCTGGCCATTTTATCCGCACAGGAACCCTGTGAAGTCGCCTAAGCTCAGAGTCAGTGATGGGCCTACAGCTTCACGATTGTGGAGGGACGAGACCCCAGGTCTCCCCAGTGCAACATCCAAACCGTTCCACCCCAGCACGTGTCCGACTCAGCCCTGTACAACCGCACTGTATGTCTTATTCGGGGCTGCAACCTGGCCCAACATCTTGTTTTCAGACTGATTCGTTCATAGTAACAGCTCCTGTGCAGCTCAGCCTGGTCAACCTGCCCCATTTTCTTGCAGTCCCTCATGCATGGTTTACTCGCCGGAACGAATTTCCACTGCACTGGCGTGGCCGGGAGGCACCCCCAGCCCAGTCCCTGCCTCTTCCATCAGGCGGTAAGGGGGTTTCTACAGCACCAATCTGCCCCAGCCACACTTCGGAGGGGGTGCCATTGACCCCACCTGGCTTCAGAGCAATGCCAAGTTACTGCATCTTGCTTGTAACTGCAGCCGGAATCCTCTGGTTCTTTCTCTTTCGCGTCATTCCTTCCCACAACATGGATTCTTCTGTTCTTTGCAAAGCGGCGCACCTAACAAGGGTTTGAACCCCTTTCAGCCTGAGAGCTGAATTCTCTTTTGAAGAAGGTGGGGCAGGTTGGTGGGCGAACATCCCCCGAGTGGGTGTGGGCAAAAGCCGCCATACTCTGCCTTTTAAACCTCTGCCAGTCAGGACTGGGGGAAGTTTTCAGCCGTTTGGAAAGGGGCAATGCACAAAAGCCAGGAAACAGCCAGTGCTCCACAGTTGAGGGAAAGGCGGTAGCTATTTGGCAAGCCCCAAAGGGCCGGTTTAGGACTCCAAGAAGTCCTGGGTATATATACAAGCTGATATATAAAACAGAAGAAAGATTGCTTTCCAATGACACAGACGGTGGACAGAGTGGCAATGGTATTGTTTTACAGCTTTACAAAAAAAAAACTTTATTGGGTGTTTGGATTTGGCTGAGCTGGGAATCCCCCTTTCCTTCCCACAGTCCCCCGCCAGCTGGGGGCCCCCAGGCATCAATTCCTCTTCCTGCTTTTGCTGATGGTCTTGGCGGGCACGGGGACCGGAGCTGCCGACTGGTACAGAGTGGAGGAGATTTTGTTGATGTAATACAGGGCCACCATGGAGAAGATGAAACTGGGGAACGAAAAGCAGAGTGGGAGACAGTGTTAGTCCATGCTCACAAGCTGCACACACACGACACAAATCAGAGACTTCAGTGAGGGATGCAGAACCTCAGACTGGCAGTTGTGGTGTGGTCTGCCTAGGGACCCAATTTGGCCGTCTACATTTCCCCAAAACGCCACGCTCCTTTCTCAACCTTTTGGTGGCTTCCTGGCCTTTGTGTGGATTCCCCCTCCATTCTGCAAAGTTGGAATACTGGCACTAAAAGGTGGGTTACCGGCACTAAGAGCTGTAGACCAAAACAGGCTCTTATCTCCAGAATGCCTCCTGCAAAAGCTCCTATGAAATTAAACTGAGTTGACATTAGTTGAATGAGAGGAAACCCAGCCATCCAGTCACCCTGCCAGTCTCCAAAATCAGGCTAAGAAGGTAGAACTGCCACTCCACCTGGGAAAATCCACTCTGGACTACTGTGGATGGCAGTGGAATCGAACCCAAGACAGACAAAGCTTGCAGGACTGGCTAGCTCTTTCTCTCTCAATTGAGGCCCAAAACATCTGGAGCAGGACTGAGAAGGGCTTTGGGTTGTGTGTTTCTTGGGGATATTTTGCCCTGTCCCCTGTGCTTTGGGCCCCTTGTCCTTACCAGGTGGTAACACAGACGCGATGAATCAAACCTGACACAAACAGGGCCAGCAGTAGGCAGATGACAACTGTAGGGAGGAAAGGGGAGAGGGGTGGGAGAGATCAGGAACAAGAAGGCTGGCCCACAAAATACAAAGCCCCCCCCCCCCCCCCACAAAGCACCCTTATGCTCCATTAGCTTACTTTCTGGGAAGATCTTCGCTTGGAACCCTTTGCCAAAGATTAAGCTTTCGAGGTTGTTGAAGGCCTGGAAAGGTTTTGTTGTCAAGGAAAACATCCTACAATCCACCAGGAAGTGGGGAGGAATCCCTTCTGTCCCACAAACCTCCATCTGCTTTCATCTTCCTTGCTTAAGCCTCAGTTCCCATTAATACCACGCGATTCTAATAGTTTTAGTTCCAACAGCACCCTGCCTCTGAGGTTGGGAGGAGGTTTTTCTATGGATAAATATTGTATTTGAACACTCTTTCCTATTTAGCAACATACCTTTCCTCTTGAATTTTCCACCTGCTTCCAGGAACTTACGGCACAGTCAGCGTAAATGGATTCTCTGCATCCTTTTGAAAGTGAAATACTGATTTTACAATACAACTTGAATGCCGTAGATTGGGGACCTCTCAGCATTTTCCATGAATGGACAGATGGTATGTAAATTCCAACTTAACCTGGATACTTATTTGGATATTTGTTCTGCTTTTGTTAGAAGCTTATGTATGGGTCTTAGAAAGTTGTATTTCCAAACAGATGATGTTGTCATTCTCAGTATCCATTTAACATCATTACTGCTGGAAGCAGAAACGGAAATGTCTAGTTGTGATTATGTTTTGGAATTACTCCATTTGTCTTTCTCAGGGCAAGATTCTGTGTGTGTTTAGACAGAAAAAAGGCCCACAATTCTCGGCCTGACTGAGACAGTATTGTGCTCCTTGCGTGTTTTCACTTAAGACTGACTGCATCCGCAGCAGATCCAGAGCTGGGTTAGTCCGATAGGGGAGGAAACAGTGGATTTTTGTTTTAAAGTTGATGGCATATTAGAACTACATAGATTTTAGGTCCTAAAGGATCATACAGAAACCAAAGTAAACTGTGTTTTACTTCCTGGCTGGATCCTGCTTTCTGGGGAACAGGAAGGCTCACCGGCAGGTGTGTGGAGTTGCCCAAAGCAACTTGGGGGCACCAGGTGTGTGTCTGTGTGCCCACCCTGGAGCAAGTTATGCCAAAAGGTGGCAGCCCCTGATGATGCTAGCCCCCCCCCCCGTCCATCTCCAAAGAGTTTGTGTTGAGGATACTGTGAGAGAGAAGATGAAGAGGGTGGAGCCCAGCAGGCCCCCCTGGATGGTCAGCCACTCACTGGACGCCAGCTGGCGGCTGTACATCTGCATTCCCGTGAAGAGCAGGAGAGAGAGCAGTGAGGAAAGCACTAAGGACGTTCCCGTGCCAACCGCTGGGGAGACAGAAAGAGCAGGTCACTGCCGGAGGAAGCCGTTGTCCTTGTGGCTGATGTGTTTACAGAGGCTGGACAGGGGACCCTGCAGGCCCCCCGGGCTGGCCGTAACCCATGTCCTCAGGATCTGGCTGGATAAGCTTCCGTAGCCTGCCCCGGGGGCCACTTCCTAGCAAAATTCTTAGCAGAGCGTGGCAGTGCCCAGGACGTGAACATGTCTGGAGGCACTGGTGAGGCCCACTGTGACCATGCTACATGAGTCATAGCAGACTTTTAGCAGGGCCAGGGCCACACAGATGGGAAAGACGTCCCTTATCCACAATCCAAGGCTCCCCTCCGAGCGCCACGTTACCCACAATGCACCAAGCATGCAGCGGGGCAGGGCTGCTTGCCCAAAATTGCCACAGGTGAATGGCACTGCCTGACAGGTTAGCATGGCTGGGAGGGGCTCATGGGACCCACCTTAACCGTGATTCATTGCACCCCCTCTCCATTTCCGCCTGCCCATAATGATGCATTACCCACAATGCCCCTTTAGCCTGTGACCAAACCTTCAGCACAACCTGGCATGGCCAGGGATGGGCAAAGCTCACCCCAGCTGCCAGACTACCCATAATGCCCCATTACCCACCATCCCCCCAAGAGCATGCCAAGGAAGCAGACAGCAAAACTTTGAGCATTGATTGACCCTCTCATAAATCAAGTGCCCTTTTGCCCCCCACGCCCTCCTTTTAGATTGGCCCCTTACCCATAATGCACCGTGAGGCGCCCCCCGCGAACGGTCCGCTTAGACGCGATTCCCCCGTTGGAATCAAAGGTCCCTGGTTTTTCTCGGCTGCGCATGCGTCGCTTAAACGAGCTATTGCGCACGCGCGGGACAACCCACCGCTCCGAGCGGAGACGTGTAGTTTGCTTTCGCGCATGAGTATGAAGCCCTCGCCTTCACTCGAGGGGAGGGCGGAGTGGGTTAAGGCGTTTCCGCATGCGCGGCAGCTTACCGGCCGCGAGGTATTATTACAAGGAAGCCGCCTGTAATTTCCCGAGATCGGCCGCCAGGCGGCGCCTGTGCACAGATTCGGATACGCTTCTCAGAGGAGGCGGCGGACAACGGCGAGGCGGCCGGCGCCGTGAGTCTCAGGTTCGAGTCCCGTCTCATCCACAGGATTATTTGGGTGCTTGGACTAATGCTAGAGCAAAGTGGCAGTCAAGGTAAAAAAAATCCTCTAAATATTAGTAGCAGGAATAGCTGCTGAAAACCAGCACAGTCCCAGACTGGTGGTGGCAAAAATGTTCTTTTTTAAAAGGGGAAAGTCACTCTGCCCAAACTCAGAAGCACCCATTTTTATCAATACAGGGCTAAGCCTAGGCTGAGCCCCTGGCACTGTGAAAACAGATCCCGAGCCCAAAACCCGCTGAGCCGATTAGCTCAAAGGACCACACCCATGGGAATACACGTCTCTCTCAGATTGCAAGTTCCTCGGGGCGGGAGCCTTTCCCCTTGCTTGCTTGCTCGCTCGCTCGCTCGCTTTTGTTGCTTAGGAAAGCCTCAGCTATGTGTCTGTTGTGCTGCATAAGTACTGCTAATAATTTATAATCCACGACTCCCCCCCCCGTGCCAAAACCGGCACTTCAAAGCTGAAAGGGGTGGGGGAGGAAAAGCTCGTTGGGTTGAGCATCTCCTGACGAGCATGCGCATTGCCTCTTCCTCCCCCCCCCCC
>NW_025336157.1:4410586-4449618 GCF_004798865.1 Varanus komodoensis | reverse complement strand
GGGGGGGGGGCGGAGGCGCGAGGAGCAATGCGAGGTGGCATGAAAAAAGCAAAGAGGGGAAGGGGGGACGAATAGACCCTGTAGCGTGTGAGGGAGGGAGGGATCCTTTGAAGTGCGGGGGGGGGGCATCCGCGAGCTGACAGGGGCGTCTATTGTCTGAGACTGCGTCGGCATGATTCGGTATCCATGTTGCCGCTGCTCCTGCTGGAAGGAGCCGGTCCAAGCATCGCTCCCCCCTCAACGTGGTAGCTGCTCTCCTTTACAAGCTGCTCCCCCCCCCCAAAAACACCCCCGTGCTCCCCCCGCGTCGGGTGGCATCTGGGGTGGGGAGGGGAAGCCAACACGCCCCCCCCCCCCGCCAGTTTTTCCTTCTGATCTCCCTGGACTCTCCTCCTTCCTCCGGGACTAAGCAAGGATGCTGCAAGCATCCAAGCACATCCCCCGTCGCCATGGCAACCTCCTCCTCCAGGGCTGCCTGCCAGGCCCTGGTCCAGCGGTGGCTTTCTCCCTGTTGGCTTCCCCTCCCCTCCCCTCCCTCCGCTCCTCTCCTCTCCCTCCCTCCCACCTCCCTCTCTCTCCCTGGTGCTTTGTGTGATGCCTTCTGCTAAGCCGGGATAAAGAGAGACCGATGGCATCCCGGCGCCTGGTGAGCAAGGTGAGTGTTGATCTCTTGGGAGGGGATGCCTCTCCCCCTCCCCCCCCATGGCCGAGGTTGGAGCAGATCTCTGGGTAGGGAACCCTGAGCCGGGCGGGGGCAGACAAATGAAGGAAGCCTTGGTCAGCGATGGCCGGAAAAATAGCTCTCCTTTTGTGCAGGTGGGCCTGCCTTCTCCCCTTGATTTGGGGTGCCTCGCGCCTGCTGCAAACGAAAAGGGATGCTGGGTTGTGCCGAGACTCAGAAAGGGGGTGTCACGGGACAGCAGAGCTGCACTCCCCCCCCCCCCCGCCTGCAAGGACTGATGCCCTTGGATGGGGACGCGGCAGGGACTGGGCAGCCAGCCAAGCTGCCTCAACGGGCAGGCGGGGGCTCTCCGTGGCCAGTGGTGGGGAAAATTGGCTCCTCTTGCCAATCTGGGATGGAGAATCTCCGGTTTCCTAGACAGCTCTGGCTGGAGGGCATCTCCGGGCAGAACACGGGCCTTGCGTTTGATCCGGACCCAGCCAGGACGGGGGCAAAGGGGTGGACGGGCGAGGAGAGACAGCAATTTCTAGGGTGGCTGTGGGGAACTTTCTTCTTTTGAGGCAAGCCCATCTTCCCAGTAAAAACGTAAAGGGTTCCTGCGGAGAGAGGAATCCTTGTGCGGTCGCTCCAGTTTCCTGACATACTAACATGGAACAATGCGGAAGTAACAGCCTGTCCTGGTTTTGGCACATGGTATTTAGGGATACACTACTGTTGAACAGAGAGGTTCCACTCGGTTTCTGCAGCTGATCTCTGAGGATCTGCTTTTTTTCCCCCTTCGGAGAACTGCATATTAATTCTGTAACCAGCCTTTGTGTCTCCATTTGCTGCCAGTCAGACTCCCATGATATAACACAGGAAGTTAATTTCTTTGCATGTGTTCAGAAATGTATGGAAGTCCCTGTTGTTATTTCCACGCACACCCTTTCTTCTCTGCCTCCTGCCCACATAAGCTAAAAGCCCTAATTTCTTTTTCAAACCGGGGAATCAACCCTTAATCATTTTAAACGATGCCTGATTATTGTTCCAGGAAATGCTTCCAACGGTGCTCCATGTTTAGTTATTCATACAGAGGTACTGAATTATTGGATTTCTGTACTGTACCTAACTCTCCCCACAGTAAGAACAGCAACTTCCATTAGTCCTAGCCATCATGGGCAGTGACTGGGGATGATGGGAGTTATATTCCCCAGAGTCTTAAAGGCACCAGATTGCCTAGTCCTGACTCTTTCCACCATACAGGAAAGCTGTGCATTTCTTACTACACAAGTTCTAACCCACAGAGCAGGTGTAGCCTAGTGGTTAGCGTGTAGGGGTGGGACTTGCGAGATCCACGTTCTGGTCCTCCTCTGGCCATGAAACTTAGTGGGTGACTTTGGGCCAGTCTCATATTAATCTGCCTCACAGGTTTGTTGTGAGACTAAGAGAGAGAGGATTATTTTATAAGCCGACGTGAGGTTGTTCTTAAAGTGTTGTCCTGAGACCCTGAAGATCTGAGTTCCAGCCCTGCCTTGGCCACTGGGTGACTCTGGGCTAAAGATTCTCGGGTTGGCCAACCTTACAGGGCTGTTGTGAGAATCAGATGGATAGGAAGAAGACTATGGAAGCCCCATTCGTTATCATGTGTCATGTTCCTTGCAGGAAATATCTAAAAATAAATATTCCCAGGCATACATGTGGTTACATTCATCATGCATCCCTAGACCTTAAACTTCAAATAAATAAATGCCGATTTTTATCTCCGTGCCTGGAAGGCCATGCCCGCATATTTGTAGGTGAAGCGTGTCCACTCTGCTCTTCAGCCAAGGTTGCTTTTCAGCGGTGGGGCAGATAAACCAATCCTAGCCCTGAGGCTTCGTGGCCTTGTGTGGCCCCCCCTTAGAGAGTCACATAAATTAATTCAATCATGAAAGGCACAGTTGACCTATTTTGTCCCTCCCATCTCTGTTCCGTGCTTTACATCTGCTTATACATTCCTGTTCTGTTAGAGTAGCAATCACAAAATTGCCCAACCTCTGAGCATGTGCAGGTTGGAATTTTCAACTCACTGAGAGCCGGCTTGCTGTTGTGGTTGAGAGGGCTAGTCTGGGACTTTCGAGACGGGGGTTCTGCTCCCTGCTCAGCCATGAGGCTCACTGGGCGACTTGGGGGTTGGACACGGATGCTCAGCCTAACCTACCTCGCAGGGTTGCTGTTGTGGGGATAAAATGGAGAAGAGAAGAACGGGATGAGCTGCTTTGGATAACTTGGAAGATGAAAAAAGGCAGGATAAAATGCAGTGTAGTAATAATGGTGATTTTGGGGCACCAGAATAAAACAGACCTTGCTTTGGGTATTCTCCTTTCCTTCTGCTTGGTCATTTGGGAGGCCTGGGACTCTGGCCCCAAGGTCCAACCTTAGTCATACCTCTGCTTACTGTGGACGCTCACACATCTCCTTGCCCCTACAAATTTAGTACTATTTGCACGTACAAAAGGAAAAGGGGCTGGGGACAGAAGAGGAAAGAAACTCAAAATGGGCATGTCGTGAGCAGAGCCGGCTGGTGCCGGAGGTCAGACTAGATGGCCTTGGAGGTCCCTTCTGACTCACTCTGTTTCTGTGTTCTAAAACAAATCCCAGGAACTATTTCTTCTTTTCCAAGTTCTTCCTGGTTTTCTTCCTGGCAGGAAAGAGTTTATGTAAGTGTCTATACGTTCAGAGGCTGTTATAACTTCTAGAATATAAGTCTTACTGAAGTTATATTCTAAAAGCAGCCCACAGGAAATTCTAGTTAGCTCTTCTGCATTCTCCTTTCTAAGTCTGCAAAAAGTTTGTTTTATGCATAACAAACTTACATAGTTACATTTTTGCTTTTTGTTTCTATGGCTTTGTTTTCGTTTAGTTAAAAATGTTGAGTGAAGAATTAATTTAAAAACGCAAGGGAAGAATGCACTTCTGCTGCGTTAAGTGTCGCTTTCAGTAAGCCACAAGGGGCTGCGATACGCCGTGCAAAACGTGGGAACCTTGGATTTGACGCAAGAGAGAGTAAGAAAAGGCTTTGCACCGTTGCTCTGGGAAGGAAGCTTCTGGGAGAAGGGGCCGCCGAGGGCAAGCACAGGGCATTGTGGGCATGGATAATTGCAGTGTTTTTAATTGCACTGTTTTTAAATTTCTTTGGCCTTGCCTCTCCCTCCTGCCCCGTTTCTGGCCTTCCAGACCAGCATGAAGAACATGGAGCGCGAGTTGTTGTGTCCGGTGTGCAAGGAAATGTACAAGCAGCCCCTGGTGCTACCGTGCCTGCACAATGTGTGCCACATCTGTGCCACGGAGGTCCTGCTGCAACAGGGCTACGTCTGCCCGGACCCCACCTCCGAGCCCACCTCGCCGGCCTCCACACCAGCCACGCGGAGCCCCCGCCTGGGACGCCGGGCCCTGCCCAAGCCGGAGCGCTTGGATCGGCTTCTCAAATCAGGTGGGTGGGTGGGTGGCTGGAGGCCTCCGGTGCGTCCGCAAGTCTCTGCGCCGGGCGGAAGGAATGCCGTCGAGTACAAGAGGACAGATCCCTGCCCCAAGGTGCTTACAAAGCGAAAGACGAGCACTGTGTTGTTGTTGTTGTTGTTATAACATTTCTATGCTGCCCCTTGCCAAAGCCTCGGGGCGGCTTACAACACAATAAGATACATTGAAATACAATAGAACATAATAAATTACCACTAAATACAAAAATACAAAAAATACACTGAGATACAATAATATAAAATTAAAATTAACAGTATAAAAAAGTAAATAAAGAATATAGGAGGAGAACGTGGGGAGTCCAACTTTGCACACACGCCCTGCCAAGGGGGTCACTCCAAGGTTCCCCAGATGCAACGGCTTCTTCTCCCCAGTTTTGTTTGTTTTATTTATTTATTTAAAACATTTGTATGCCGTCCGTCGCTATCGCGTCTCAGGACGGCTTACATACCGGTTGCCAATGGTTCTGCAGTCTCTCGGCTTTTGCCATTTTCCCCCCTCATTCTTAAGGCTGAAACACCTCAGTTATGGTGGTCAGATAAAATATGCCAGGAATTTTGGTACTTTGAGTCGGCCTCAGGAATTCAGTTCCTGTAAGCTTCTCAGAAGCTGGATTTGACCCTTAGGTAGAAAGAGGTTTGGCACCCGCTGCAAAAGCCGGGATGAAGCTTCATCCAACCAGTGTTTCGTTTCTGAGCGGAATCAGCGGCTGTTTTCCTTTGGCCCGTCTGGCGTTCGAGGGTGGATCACTCTTCTCTGAGGAGGTGCTGTTTTGCTGTCAAGGTTGATAGAAAGATGAGACTTTTCTCATTGGATCAGGCCAGCAGGGATTTGGAATTCACCTAATCCAACCTGCCTCGTAATTCAGGAATTTGGAGCTATGCCATTGCCATCGGACAGCTGTTTAAATACCCTGCAACAAAGGATTGGGTGCCTGGGTTGCCCACTGCCTGTATTCGAATTAGAGAATTGTAGATTTCAAAGGGATCCTTAAGTGGTAGACTGCTCTTGTGGATGGAGGCTCTATTACGGTTACTCGCCCTCCCTGGCACTGAGTGCCAGTGTGTCTCTCACGCAATGACCTCCTCCTTCCAGGTTTTGGCACGTATCCCGGGCGGAAGCGCGGGGGCATTGCGCACCCCCAGACCGTTCTCTTCCCCTGCCCCGTGTGCCAGCGGGATGTGGACCTGGGCGACCGGGGCCTGGGCAGCCTCTTCCGGAACCTGACGCTGGAGCGGGTGGTGGAGCGCTACCGGCACACCATCAACGTCAGCGCCGCCATCATGTGCCAGTTCTGCAAGCCGCCCCAGCTGGAGGCCACCAAGGGCTGCACCGAGTGCAGGTCCAGCTTCTGCAACGAGTGCTTCAAGCTGTACCACCCCTGGGGCACCCAGAAGGCGCAGCACGAGCCCACCCCGCCGACGCTGACCTTCCGGCCCAAGGTACGGCCTCCCCCGGCCCCCGGGCGGGGCGACACCGCTCTCCCACGGTGATCCCCCCCGCCCGCCCGCCGTGACGGCCCCTTTCCCCTCCGCGCAGGGTCTGACGTGCCCTGACCACCGGGAAGAAGTCTCCCACTACTGCAAGTCCTGCCAGCGGCTGGTGTGCCAGCTGTGCCGCGTCCGCCGGACTCACATGGGCCACAAGATCACGCCGGTGCTCGCCGCCTACCACGCGCTCAAGGTGAGGCACTTCGCTTTTCCTCTTTTGCCCCTGCGCTCCAAGAGGCAAGACCCCCACAACGTGCTGGATCGGCCCCCGAGGCACTGAAATGCGATGGGGTGGTTTTGGGGAGGGCGATGCCGAAGAGGGACTGTGGAACCCGGGGCCAGCGCAGCCTGGGAGTCTCAGGAAAGGCTTAGGCGTCACCCCATGGGGAGGGGGCTGCTTGCGGTGTGCTCCCACCAGAAGGGGCCAGGCGGCCCTCGGAGGAAGAGATGCTCTGGCTTGTTTGGCCTGCGTCGGTCCCGATTCTCTGGCTCAGCAGTGGAAGCAGCTGGGCAAGGAAGGAGCCTCACAGCAGGAGTCCCGTGAAGTCAGGCTGAGCTCGCTCTCCTGCCTTTTCATCCCCTCCTTCGTTTCTCTCCTCCTTCATTTGTCTGTTCTTGTGCTCGCAGGAGAAGCTGACGAAAAGCCTGGCCTATATTCTGAACCATCAAGACACGGTGCAGGCCCAAATTAGCGAGCTGGAAGAGACGCTCCGACTTACAGAGGTAAGGGCACTGATCTTTTTGCCCAGGTTCTGGCGGAGTTGAAGCCAGTCCGCAAGGGAGGCCGAAATTTGGCGTCCGGGAGTCGTTTCCCTTAGCGGCAGCCTGAAGACAATTTTGGACGAAGCCGCAGATTTGCACTCGGGGCGCCTTTTCTCTTCCAAGTCCGGAACTGCCGTGGTGCAGACAGGCACCAGTTCCCCCCGTGTCTGATCTGCCCCGCTGCAGGCGAACGGCGCGCAGGCCAAGGAAGAGGTCGGGCGGCTGATGCGCGGCCTGAGCGCCCTGCTGGAGGAGAAGCAGTCGTCCCTGCTGAACGCCATCGAGGACTGCCGGCAGGACCGCGTCTCCAACCTGCGCTCGCAGCTGCACGAGCACCAGGCCATGATGGAGAACTCCGGCATGGTGGGCTACACCCAGGAGGTCCTGAAAGAAACGGACCAGCCCTGCTTCGTCCAGGCGGCCAAACAGCTGCATAACAGGTGCTTGTGCTCCCAGTAGCGTCGCCAAACTGGCCTGGGAATTCTGAAGCAGCCCAAATGCGGTGTCTTGCTTGGCTTATGCACGTCGGGAACTTGACAGCTGGGACTTTTTTGTCCCGGATTGGAACCAGCGTGGCATTGTGGTTTGAGTGTCGGAGATCCGGGTTCTGGTCCCCACTCAGCCCTGAAGCTCACAGGTGACTTTGGCCAGTCCCTGACTCTCAGCCTAACCTACCTCGCAGGGTTGTTGTGAGTAGAAAATAGAGATTAGAGATGATCTAAGACGCCTTGGGTTCCTTGCAGGGAAGAATAGTGAGTAGTGATATGAATGACTAAATTTGATAGAAAAGGGCTCTTAATGCTCTGTCGCACCAGCAGATGGTTCTTAACTTTGCCTTCTGGGCTGTACAGAAATGTGTGATCCAAGGGGGGCCGGGGGGGCACCCTCATGGAGGGAAAAGGGATGGAGAGAAAATGTGAACAGAGCCCCAAGGGCCAGAGTTAACACATAGATGACAGTCAGCTCCCGAAGAAGGAAACCGACATTTCTGAAACGCATAAGGCAGTAAGAAAACTTTCTTAGGCACTTGGGGCTTTTGGCATCTTTCCCCCCCCCCCCACTGCTTCCTTCCCGTAGAGCCCGATATCAGCATGGAAATATGCATTCGAGCCTGCCCAGGCCTGGAGAAATCTTTCTTTTGAGATAATTTTCAGAGGTTTGCTTTGTGTCGATGCAAGTGAGTGCTTTCTTGTGCATGTGGGACTCCCTTGGCTCTTCTATTCAAGCAGGTCTTCTTTCCGTAGGGTCGGAAGCCGTCCTTGTTCTACTGGTGTTTTTAATGGTGTCTTCATGGGTGTGTTTTATTATTTATTTCCTTCCACTTCTTAGTAGTGTTTTATTCATGTTTTAATTGTGACTGGAACTGACTGAGGTGCCAGTTTTCTTGGTAGGAAGGTGAAGAACACATCTGCTCAGTACATGAATAATAAGCTGGAGGGTTAGATTGTCATTTACTTAACAATACTTAGACAAATCATTGTGAAGCGTTTGTTTTAGCTGATGCTCACTTGATGAAAAGCATTTTACTGGCTGGAGGCTGCTAGTCACCAGATACAAAAACTTTGCTTTGCAGGGGGCTTCTTAAAAGAGGGTGACCAGAGTAAGAATACCCGTTCTTTTCTTCTTCTTCTTTTTTTAAATCTTTATTACGCAAGCTTTTCATCCTCCATTTAATTGAAGAAACAAGAGGGTGCATGTTAGAATAACAAGAGGGTATAAAAGAGCCGCCAAACATTAAGAAAGGAAATGCGGATAATCAGGGATGTTAAAAGCTATTACGAAGGGTTGTGTGTTACAAAGGGTTGATGGGACTTGTAGTCGAGTGCATCCAGAGGGCATCAGCTGGAGAAAGGCTGGGATATGGGTGGGAAGGAACCCGTCTTCTAAACACCCACCTGCCCTGCATAGTTTTCGTGGCTGTGGAACGCCTTGCTCTTGAGTCCCCGTGAAAACGTAACCGATCAGATAATGTTCGTAAGTGTGAGCGTGCGCTGCTTCGGAAGGGATTTTGCCCTGGGCTCTGCCCTTGCCATCTGATCGCCTCTTTCCTCCGCTGTCCCCCGGCAGGATTGTCAGGGCGACCGACTCGCTGCAAGCTTTCCAGCCGGCCGCCAGCGCCTCCTTCAGCCACTTCCAGGTGGACGTGAGCCGGGAGCTGAAACTGCTGACAGACCTCACCTTTATCAAAGGTGCGTGAGAAAGCCGCGTGGGCCGGGGGGGGGGGCGCGCTGGGAGCTTGGTGCAGCAGACGGGGCCTCGGAGGGGTGGGCGCCTGGCCAGGCGGAGCTTCGGCAGCCTCCAACGTGTCCCGTTCGGTTCGATCCGGTCGCCCTGGGTTGGAGAACGGCACGCACGGAACCGGCACCCCAAGGCGTCGGGGCTCGTTTTAATGGTAGCGGGGTAAGCTGCCTCCTCCCGGATGGGGGCGTGGGCTGGCCCTCCCCACAGAATTCCAAGCCGCGGAGCCCTCTGGGAAGAGGGGAGCTCGGCAGCCCCCCAAGGTACGTGGTGTGTGTGTGACGTGACCTGCCGAAGACAGACGGTGGGGCGTCCAGGTGAGTGCAGCCGGAGCAGGCCGGGGCGGTTTCTTCCACCCCTTTCCACCCATCCCGTTCCACACGCAGACTCACCTGCAAGCACCCGCTTCCCAGGCCGGGGCACTGGGCAGGCGGGTGTCCTGCTTCGCATCACCCGTTCACCTCGCAGCCGCCACCCCCGGGAGACTGTGTCCCGGTCAGTTCCATCTCTCCCCCGTCACGGCGCCTCCTGCATCCCATGATCCACAGCCAACCTGACACTCCAGGCACAGCGCCTCCCCAGCACCACCCCTCGCTCAGAGGCCCACGACCGCTCCGAGCCTGGCTCTTGACCCATCTGCTTTTACCTTTCTTTGTTTGTAGGGTTTGGCTGCTGTTGATTCATCATGGAAGTAAAATGAGGCAAGTCATCCCTCACCCAGCCGACCCCCCCGACCTGCACCCCCTCTTCCTGCCCCTCTCGTTTTGCTCCCGTGCCCATCCTAACACTTTCATCCTGCACTCTTTGCCCGTACTCACCCGCTCCGTGCTTCTTATTTAAAATTTGGGCTTGGATATGGAACTTCTGGCTTTCAGGGGTCCCACCTGGCACGCTCCAGAAACGGGTAAAAAAGCAATTTTTCCGGAACGGTGCCTGCCTCTCATGGTTCCTGCGGCACTGCCAGGAGCAAGCAGGTCTCAAGGTCCTTCGCACACTTTCAGCTTGAAACCACAACTAATCTGTGCTAGGTTGTGAAAAATACCTGACCCACTGGTGCGGAAGCGCAACTGTGCTGTGTTTTGCATGGGCTTCAGGCCTCGGTTCTGTGTTTTGATTCCTTGCTTTTGAAATTGCAGCTCGCCTTCGCCCTGGCCATGGGCTATGCTGGCTGGGGGATGATGGGAATTGCAGTGAGATCTCCTCGCGTGCTTTGGGTATTACAGCCAGGCCAAACATCTGAGAGACAGTGTGGATACAGAGAAGGACCTTGCCTTTCTCTCATTCTGTTCACCTTGGGTCCCCCTGCATAGCATGGCGTCCTGATGTAGGGCTTGCAAGGTTTCTAGTCCTCTTGGCGGCAAGAAATAAAATCATGTTTCGCCCTCCCTTGAGGGCTTGTGAGGCCATGTGGGGGAGTGGAGAGAGGCTTCCAGAGGCCCTCCGTGCTTTGCCCTTCGCCCCCTTTCCTTCTCCCCAGCCCCCACCTCCTGCCACTGCCTTTCTCCGGCTTTCTCCCCAAAACCCCTGAATGCCATGGAAAGGGCAATTGTCTGATTGGTTTAAAGAAAGTGCCCCACCTGTTTCAGCCCAAGCATCAAATTCAGTTCAGAAGGGGATCCCATGGCTTTGGTGGTGGGTGGGGCCTGAAGGCAAAGGGGCGGGGCCAGAGATGAAGGGGGTGGAGCCCAGCAGGCAGTAAACACCTGCACTTTCTAGCCGGACTCTCTTAGCATCCCTACAAGAGACATGTTTCAGCTGGGGCGGGGGACCTCTTTCCTCTTGAGGGCCCGGGGGCCATCCCGTCGGGGGCCACATTGCAGGTGTGGGCGGGGCCAAAGGCAAAGGGGCGGGCCCGGAGGCCCTGCCTTTTTAGCTTCAACTTCTCGCCCCTGACAACTCTGTAGGGATCGCAGCCTCTCCAAATGGGATCTGCGGGAGGGGAATGGCTGGTCCAGGCCAGGAGGCGACCAGATGATCAGCGGCTGTGGGGAAAAGGGGGCTGCGGGCCCCTCATGGCCAGATGGGAACCCCACGTGGGCCGGAGAACTCCTCCAGTCGACATGCCTAGTTTAGGTGTATCTCCGGAGGAAGCAGAGCCAGGCGTAATATAGAAGCCAACGCAGCCTGAGTTATTTATATATCAGAACGAGAGGGAGAAAGACAGTCTGTACTTCTCGGGGAAGCACACGGAGGCAGTTTAGCAGCCCGTGAAATCTCTCGCTCTCTGGGAGTCGTGACTGCAAAGTCATGTCCGGAAAGTGCATTGCAGCAGGGATTCATGCGTGAGGCATGTGCAAAAGAAAGCAGGGAGAGGTTTTTCCCCTCTTTCGTTAATTCCTAGAAGGCTGGCTTAGATCGGGGTAAGGGAAGGTCCATGCAGCCTTTAAAATAATTGCAAATTTAGAGGCAGAGGGAAAGAGACAGCAAAGCAGCTTCTTCTAAAAAGGCACTGCAAGTTTACCCATCTGTCTCAGTGCAAAATGAGTTTGGCTTTATTTCTTTATTCCCGGTTCTCATGGCAGGGTTGATAGTAGCTGTTTATGGAAGCTAAAATTCTGTAAATCGTGGAGCAGATGTGGAGATAGACGTGTGTGTGTGTGTGTGTGTGTGCACGTAAGAAAGTAAGGAAGAAAAATACACATGAACTGCTGTTTACCAGATCAAAAAAGGCCATATATTTCTAACATGTTTACCCTACCCTTTTGCTTAAAAATGCTGCTCCAGCTGCTTTTGGAGATAAGGAGTAAGTCCATGCCTGCAAGCTTGCAATCCGAAAGACACGACATGAAAGGAGAGGGGATGGGGAGGGTAGAGGAACAAAAAGCAAATGCAGGGGAAGTCCAGCAGGTCATGGGCACAGAGGAAGGGCTGCCCAGTTCTCTCTCTGACATCCTCACCGGTTCCCATTGCTGGAAGGCTTTTAACTGCATCCCGGTGCAACGGAGGGTCTGACTGCAGCTTCCTCCCGTGCCAATGTGGCAAATGGGCCAATGGGGAAAAAACCATCTCTTGTACAATGTTTGCTTGACCCACAAATGTGAAGCCTCCTGCTAAATCCTCCACCGTATCTGGAGGACGTGGGATGAGGTGATTCCCCCAGGACTGAGCATGATGCAGGCGGGCTCTCTTCGGGACTCACATGCCAGAAAGGAGACAGTGTCCAGTAATGGGTACAGCTCTCCTGGATCCTCTGTGCCGAAAACGTGCACCCTTGGCCGAGTCCCTCACCCTAATCTTCCCCAAGCCAGTGCCATCCAGGTGTGTTGGACTCCGATGTCTATCATGCCCAACCTGCGTCTATATTCTGCATTTATTCATATAAGGAGCTCGAAGCCACTATGTGGCCTGTTTCCTCCTCCTCTCTATTTTATCCTCACAACAACCCAGCAAGGTAGGCTAAGTTAAGCCACTGTGACTGGCCCAAAGGCGCCCAGTGGAGCTGCATGACTAGAACCCAGATCTCCCAAGCCCCAGTCCAATGCTCTAACCACTACACAATACTGCTACATCATCTGGAAGGCCCTGCCAGTTCCCATGCTTCAAGGGCTGGTGGCGCTTTCCCTTGTCATTCAGCGCCGCTCCCCTTTGGGAGCATCAGCTCCAACACTTTTGAAATGCTGGGGACACCATCGGTGTTTGTGCTTTTGCTTTTATTGTGCAGGTTGCCCTTCTATCTCCGGCTAAAGGGCACCTCAGAATTTCCAAATTGCAAACTTTGCAGTGCTGTAGCGGAGCTCAGGATCGCAGGGATGGAAGGCTCGGACATCTGCCACCCCCTCGGGATCCCTTGTCCCTTCTAAACGAAGCTAAATTTCCCCGATAGTCCACTAGTCCTGCTTGCAAATCATGTCGGGGAGGCCTGGTCATAAACGTGCGGTTAACCTGCTGGTAGAGAGAACAGCCAGGACCGGGCGGCTGTGAGGGATACAGGCTGCCCTGGAGGATGCTCCTAGCGGGCGCCGGCTGCAAGGACCATCACGCTGAGCCTCGGCACCTCCAGACTGACACCGTCGCCACGACTCTTCCCCTCTTGCTGCCATAGTCTGTCTCCTCCGCCTCGCCCCCATCCCTCCTTTGCTCCCACAACCATCCTCCTTCCTCTCTGCCCTCCCCTCCCCTCCCCTCCCCTCCCTCCCTCTTCCCAACTCGCACTCAGCCTCTCTCTCGCCCCTGGAGTCTCTCAGCAGCTTGCCCCGTCTCCCCTCCTCTTCCCCTTCCGCCTGGGCCCGTGCGCCATTTATTCTTTGCCTTCTGGAACCCTTAGCCTGTCGCTGGTTGTCTGCCGGTCCGCCCGGAGCGCCGAGCACTCGCGCCCGGCCCCGTCTGACCCCACACCTTCCCCTCTTCTCTCCGCACCCCTCTCCCGCTGCAGCCCCGGAAGCCCCCGTGATCGACACGCAGCGCACCTACGCCTACGACCAGATCTTCCTCTGCTGGCGCCTCCCGCAGCACTCGCCGCCGGCCTGGCACTACACGGTGGAGTTCCGGCGGGCCGAGCCCAAGGGCAAGGCCCTGAAGCTCTGGCAGCGGCGAGAGGAGGTCCGTGGGACCAGCGCCGTGGTGGAGTACCTGGACACGGACTGCGTCTACGTGCTGCGCGTCCGCGGATGCAACAAGGCCGGCTTTGGGGACTACAGCGAAGACATCTACCTGCACACGCCGCCGGCTCCAGGTAAGACGCTGCTCACAGGTGTGCCGTCTTGTGCTCCGGCCCCGGTGTTGCCTCTCTAGTGAGTTCAGCTTGCGGAGAGCCAAGAGGGCCCCTCGCGGCCCAATGAGGCCGCCGTCCCGGCCTGTGCGAGCGGGCTCGGCGCTCGGGTTGGGCTCCGCTGAGTCCGTGCTCTTCTCTCTCGCCCGCGTCTGCGCAGTGCTGAACTTCTTTCTGGACAACCGGTGGGGCTTCAACCGGGAGCGCCTGGCGATCAGCAAGGACCAGCGGGCCGTCCGCAGCGTGCCGGGGTTGCCCATGCTCTTCGCCGCCGAGCGCCTCATGACCGGCTGCCACCTGTCCATCGACCTGGTGATCGGGGATGTGGCCGTCACCCAGGGCCGCAGCTACTGGGCCTGCTGCGTGGATCCCAGCTCCTATCTGGTCAAGGTGGGCGTGGGGCTGGAGAGCAAGCTGCAGGAGTGGTTCCAGGTGCCGCAGGACGTGGTGAGCCCCAGGTGAGCTGCCGTGAGGCGAAGCGGTCGGAGGGGGCCGCAGGGCAGGGCAAGAGCTGGCCGCATCCACCCACGTCCGGTTTATTTATTTATTTATTAAGAGCTTTTCTGTCCCGTCCCCTGCAAAGATCTCAGGACGGCTTACAATAAATAAGTAGAATAAAACGAACCCTACAGCATCCAACCGTTAATATATACTAAAACCCCAGTCAAAATCAATTGAACATTAAAATAATGGGAAAATAAAAAGAGTTTTGCCTGATGCTGAAAAGAATATAATGTTGGCGCCAGACGAAGTTCTCTGGGGAGCGTATGCCAGAGTCGGGGAGCCACCGCAGAGAAGGCCCTGCTCCGGGTACTCTCCCTCCTAATCTCCTTCAAGGAGGGCTCCCGGAGTGGGGCCTCCGCCTCAGATCTCAAGGGGCAGGGGGCACATGGGGAAGGAGGCGCTCCTTCAGGTATCCTGGACCCAAGCTGTCCGGTTCGGGGAGCAACAGTTCTAGGAAGGGCTGATAATTTGGTGTGCGTCTGGTGGGGGGGCAGTGGAGGAGTCGCGGGGGCGGCGGGTGGTGCTGGTCCTGGAAACAAAACCTCACGCAGGGCTCAGTGCTACATTTGGCTCGATGGAGACAAATCCAAATTTGCAGTCCTTGCAGCTTTTATTTCGACCAGCATTGCAAGACCAGCGGAGTTTTCTTGCCCCCTTGAACTGAGCTGCCCTCTTGTGTTTAGGACAGGGGAGCTCAGAGGGAAGGCTGGGGTGGCACTGGTGACCCCACGAATCATGCAATCATACCCCGTAGCCCTGGTCCCACAACACCACCGATCCTGTGAGGGATGATGGAAAGGGCCGGCAGTCTTTTAGTCAGTGGGGAGAAAGTTCAGGGGAGACAGGACTATTGCTTTTAAAGGTTTCCCACCCGTGCAGGAGAGGTGTTTTGTGCGGCTCAAGAAAGCAGGAGGTGAACCCAAGCTGTGGAAGTGGCCGATTTGCGCCCACTTCCAGCGTCGGTCCTTCTGCTTAAATAGACTTTCGCTCCTGGGTTGGGAAAGACCCCGCGTGGCTTGAGGCCTTGGGACTATTGCCAAAGCTGACCAGCTCTCGACAACACGGTGCCTTTTATAGGGTTGTCCTACACCTCCCAGGAAGGGCCACGCTGGCTGAGGGTGATGGGGCTTGCCGTGCCCCACACAGAGGGCACCAAGGTGGGGAAGCCCTGGAATAGACCAGGGGGGTGGAATCCCTGGGCCAAGGGCCACATTCCGCCCAGCCCCAAGCCCTCTTTCCAACCCCCAATTGTTTGGGGTGTCCCTGGCTTTTTAATAGCGTCCTCCCTTTTCCTAAAAGGCTGAAATCCGCCCCCCCTCCCCGGCCAAGGCTTGGCTTTTGGCAGGAAGCGTTTTAGCCTCAACTACGCAAGCCATTTCAGCCTCTCGCCCCTTTTGCCGTCACCGAGTTGCGGCCTCCGAGGAATGCAATGGAGCCATCCCATGGAAGCAAACCCCGCGAGGGAGGGAGGGCGGGCGGGGGACGTGACCCCCCCACTATCGCCCCACTGCATGCCTGCGTCTCCCCCTCTGTCTGGGGGATAACCCCTCTGCCCCACTCCCCTCACTGTTCCTCGGCACAGGTACGACCCCGACAGCGGGCACGACAGCGGCGCCGAAGACACCACCGTGGACGTGTCGCCCCCCTTCGCCTTCCTGACCATCGGCATGGGCAAGATCCTGCTCTCGCACGGCGTGGCGCTGACCTCGCGGGACCCCGGCAACTGCACGGTGCCGCTGCCCCCCCCGGGTGGGCATCTGCCTGGACTACGAGCGCGGCAAGGTGGCCTTCTTCGATGCCGTCTCCTTCCGCAGCCTCTGGGAGTGCGGCATCGACTGCTCGGGGCCCGTGTGCCCGGCCTTCTGCTTCATCGGCGGCGGCGCTCTGCACCTCCAGGAGCTGGTGGCCAACCGGCAGGAGCGCAAGGTCACCATCGGGGGCTTCTCCAAGCTGGACTGAGCTCGCCCCGCCGGGGCCCTGGGTACCTGTTGGGAGTCCTGGCGGGCGCTCGGCACAAGCCGCCCCGCGTCCCAGGCCGGAAGGGCGAACCAGGCCGGGCACGGATCTCCTCCCGCCTGCCCCACGGAGCACCATGCGTGGCTTTGAGGAGGCCGCGAGCCGGATTAGGGGAAGCCGAGGCACTCCAAGCGATGCTCCAGCAGGTGGCCTGACGGAACTTCCAGCAGAAAGAGACTTCTGAGCAGGGGGCCGCAACCACCCGCCTAGCGAGGCCCCGCCTTGTTGAATGTTGCCATCAACCGGGGGGGGGAGTGCCGGGGGCAGTGGGGCACCCGCAGCCCCCCTGCCCATGTGGGGGGTGAGGGCACCTTCCTCTGCCATGGGGCCCTTGTTTCTTCCCCCCCCCCCCCCCCCCCCCCCCCCCCGCTCCTGTCCTTGTGCCTTGGGAGGGTAACGGGACAATCTCTTCTTTTCTGCCGTGGGGAGATGCCCCCCAAGATGAAGGGAATCGTGTGTGTCATGTACCCGTGGGGCAGGAAACGCCAACGTGAAGGCTGGACGGACATTTTTCTTGTGCATGGGTGAATTAGAAGGGTTTTTTTGAAACAGCTCACCCCCTGTGTTGCCCTTTTTAAAAGCCACACCTTGGCCCCCTCCCATTTCTCCCTCCCTTGAACCCGGGCAGTTGGCAGCTGCCACACTTCTCCCAACAATCTCCTTTTGATTTGCTTTCCTGTAAAACTTTCCCCCTGGATTCTCTCCCCTCTGGATCTGTCCTCCGGCCACACCTAGCCGGAATATGTTTCTGATCTGGGCTTGTTGAGTGTCGGGAGGGGGGTTGGAGCCACTGAGGAGGGATTAAAAGAGTGATAGATGAGGGGCACTGTTGCAAGGGCGCGGGAAGGGGAGGTGGGGGGCTCGGAGGGGCAGAATTGTGGCCGTCAAACTGTTTCTGAGCAGGTTTAAATTTTGTAGTGTAGATAACACCTACTTCCTTTCAGGCTGCTGTGAAGCCCATTAAATGAATGATGAAGCTGACTCCTCTCCCGCACAACAGTTGAAAAAATAATATATTTTCCCTTCTCCCCAGTCCTTGGATGTTTCTGCTCCAAAAGACCACATGTCTGACAGATCCCTCCACATTTCTGCGAGTTCCCATTTCTTCTGTAAGCAGAGCTTCAGCTCTCCTTACAGCTGTGCTTTTGCTTGTTCCCCCAAAGTGTGATCTGATGGATGGAGCTCGGTGGGACAGATATGGCCGTCCTGGCATACCATTCTTGGGTGCGGGCCACGGCCGGGTGGCAGAACACTCTTTGCATGCTGAAATTTGATCTTTTGCATCTCCAGGTAGGGCAAGGAGAAATCCCTGCTTGAAACCCTGGAGATATTCTGCCAGCCAACATAGGCAAGGCACGGATGGAAAATTCGCAGCAGCAGGTGAAAACGGTCTGCGAAAAAAGTCCAGGTGGGTGTAGATGAGCTTGGATGCTGAGGCGTGGACCATCTGGGCCAGAGAGCCAGTGTCCTGGCTTGGGCTAAGGCAGTGGCTAATAATTGTCTTAAGATAGTGTTTTTAAAAATGAGGGTTAAGCCCATCAAATAATGCAAGATGGTGTTAGTTTGTAGGATGAATCTAAGCGTGGGGGATCGGTCTTTGCAGATTTTTGCTCCAATGTACCAGCAGAGGGCGGTGTTGCATCATGTACCTGCACAGCATAAAAGGATGGCCAGATTTTTAATTTATTCCTGGGAATACCTTTTAATCTGATACACCCAGAGCATTGTAAAGTTGGGAGCTTTACACACTTCCAGGGCCACACAGAGTTTCTCAGGGGCAGCTCTTCACAGGCTTATTCTCGAGAGACTTGGCGCCTTCGCTTTGCAAAAAACTGGATTATTTTCAAATATATGAATTGGATGGGGGAAGCAGGTCGACGAACAGTACTCGTCTGTAACGTCGGGTCACATTTTCCACAGGAAACTTTAGCCGCATGCCTTCCCCAGCCATAGGCACAAACTCAAGAGCTCTCGTCTGTTTCAGCGGTTGTGTTGCGACACTTTTCTGGCCATGTGGAACACGCTGGCAGAACATTTTAACCTTAACCCACCTTGTTGCTATGTACAGTAACTTGCAGTCTGAAGCCATCTGTGGCCATTAAGCAAGTACCTGTGGCTAGTAGCCGCTGGCCCCCAAAGGCCATCAAACAAGCGTTGGTAGCACGGATCTGAAAGAAATCCTTTGGGTTCGCTTTCCAGGGCCGAGTAACATCCAAAACCGGCACGTAAAGTAGAACGTCAGTGTTCTTTTCACTTTTCTGCATTTTAGTTCTCAAATCCCAAATAAACCTACTAAAAACTTTATCCAAGGGGGGAAACTTTATCCATGAGGGGACAGAACACGCAAAGTGCAACTCTTTGGGAAAGTGTGATAGACTGGAGGAAAAACCTGCAGAATTTGTTTTTGATTATTACTAATTTTCATGCCACCCCACAGCCAAAGGTCTCGGTGCCAAAATGAACTTCATGTTGAAAAACTGAGAAACCCAAAGGGTTGACAAATTGGCCATCAAAGGTTTCTGAAGAGTTATGGAGAGCCTCTTTTAATCGGAGGGCCCATTCTCCTTCGGAGGCGCTCTCGGGGATGTGTTTCGTGGCAGATGGGACCAAAACTGCAAACATCTGCAGCGCATTTGAGTTGAAAACACATCGCTGGTTGCAAAATCTGAAGAGATGCTCAGTCTGGATAAAGGGCAAGGAATTCTAAAGGACAGAAGACCAACATACGTTGGCCATATAATGAGAAATGAAAAATAGAGGTGGCTGTTGCTGACTGTGCACGGGCACATAATTGGGGAAAGAAGTGTGGGAAGAAAAGAGAGGTCTTGGCTGAAAAACGGTGACGAATGGGATGGAGACAATATAGTGATTGTTTCGTGTGGCTTTAGCTGGATTGACGGCATCTCAGGAGCGGAGACCTCAGGAAACCGCCAAACGATTGGTGTGCAGGGGGAAGGGGCCCCTGCCTTCTGGGAAAAGCTGGGGGGCAGGTTTGCCCCCCCCCCGAAGTCCACAGCCCTGCCCCACACCCGCATAGGGCTCTGAGTCACCAGCCACGAAAGCCACAGGGCCTCGGTGCCTGTGAAGGCCCGGGGCTGGTGCGATTTGTAATGCTCAAAAGGGTAGGAAAAGTCCCAACGCGCAAACGGTGGCTAACCGAAGGGACAGTGGCCCAGGCGTTCCCCGCAGCTGCCGCCGCTTGCTTGTGCACATGCAAATTCTGTGGGGCAGCCCCACACGCGTATCGCAGTCTCCTCCCTTGCCTGAACAAAAGTTTCCATGCGCACCATGCAGTGTGTTTGCGCAAGCAGAGTTGGCTTTTTAGCGTGGCTTTTTAGCGTGACCTTGTCCGCCTGCATCCCATCCAGTTTACTCAAAAGCAAAAGCCGGGGCAGGTCGGGAGAAGAAAACGCTGAGAAGGCACCAGGAAGCGGTTGGCTGTCGCTTTGTGTGAAGCAATTTGGCGGAACGAACTGAGCAAGGCTCCGTTCCACCGTCCGGACAGGCAGGGCGGACCTCAAGTGCCCCAAACTGGTCCTTGACATGCCTCTAAGCGAGCAGGGAAATGGGCGCGTGCGGCACTCCCGAGTGTGGCTTGACTTCAGTGCCCAGCAGCCACAGCAGGTTGAGGAGGAGGAGAAAGGCCGAGGGCTGCAAGACGCACGGTGCCCCCGACTGACTGAACGCATTGTGGGGTTTAGGCTTAAATGGTAAATCGAGCAGGGGTGGGCAGAGGCTTGCCAACTTTCTCCTCCTGGCTCTGCTGCTGTGCCTCTCAGGCAGGGAGCTGGGTGTGCAGAAATGAGCTGGCGGTTGCTCTTTGAGTCTGGCCAGGTGATTTTTCACCCGGAGCTGCTGTGGGAGATAAACAACCTGGAAGAAGTCAATTAGGGAACAATGTTTTTTAGGAGCGGCCGGTGTGGGGCAGCTTGGAGTCCTTCCACCCCCTCCGCTGCCATTTGTTCTGCTCCGGCATTTAATTTTTATCCTGCACAAGGTTAAGCAAACAAGCCGAGTTGGATTTTGCAAGATGGTGTTGTTTTTTAAAAGCCTTCAAGTGGGTTTGCCACAGAAATGACTTTAGTGCAGCTTTTTTCCTGCTGTGAAAGGTCTGTGCCTGTTGTTCAGCTGAGGCTGAGAGAGAGATGCCCTCCCCTTGCGAAGAAAGCGAGGCCAGAGGAGTGGCTGTGCCTGGTGGAGATGATGGGGTTTGTAGTCGAAACTGAGTGCTGGCCACCAGGGTGGGGAAAGCTGTAGTATGAAGTGGAGGCTGGGGTAGGGGGGAAGCAGCTATGGGTGGCTGAGACAGGACTGGCAGGGCCCCTCCTGGGGTAGAAACATAGAAAGGGGTCTCCCAGGCCATCTAGTCTGACCCCCGGCTCCAGCCGCCTCCGCTCACGACATGCCCACCATGGGTCTTGATAGGGCCTGGAGGAGAGAGACACGGTTGGGGCCTTTCCTGTCACCTTTCCACTATCACCTTCTACCCCTGAGCTATAACCGTTGCCCTGCAAATAAAGTTAAGATTCCAGTCCTCATGACTCTAAAGAAGGGCTGGGTTCAGTGGGTGCTCTCCCGCTCAGTACCTTGCTTCCGCCTACAAATAAGGTTAGGATTCCAATTCTTCTGGTTTTAAAGAAAAGCTGCCTTAAGCAGATGTACCATGGAGCTACACTCCTTGCAGATAAAGTTTCTGGTCCTCATGGTTCTAAAGAAGGGCTGGCTTATATAGGAAGCTGCTTTAGGCTATTCAGAAGCAGCAGTTTGGGTTTCAGGCAGGAGTCTCTTTGTTATCTTTGCGGTTTCCTCCTGGGCACACGGTCTCAGCCAAACGTGATGGCAGCCCGAAATGCGTTAGAAAAATTCACGTCCCTGGTTTGGAGCCAAAAGTCTGCTGCGTGCATCCACCGCCCAGCAAGATCAGCCAAGCTTTCGCTGCCTGCCGGGACTATTTTTAGCAGTACATTTATCCAGCTCCTTCTGTCTTGATGCTGAGGGGCATTCGCACAGAACCGAGTCCTGTTCATCCAGTATTTATCCTTCCTTCCCCAGCCCCCATTCTGTTCCTGGGCCTCGGGTTGCCACCGTTTCACAACCGCCCGGCTGCGCCTTCTGCAGTGCCACTCGAGAATACGGCGGGCGAAATGTCTCGCTCGCTTCCTTCACCCAGTTCACCTTCATGGCAGGGAAATTTCAGCTGTGACTTTCTGGCATCTTTCTGTGCATTGGAGGGAAAGGTCCAGACTGAGCAACCATCCTCTTTTCGGCTCTTAGCGAACATCTGGAGTGGGAGCTGGTCTTGTTCCTTCACACAGGGGGGTCATGCAGCAGTTCGAATGATTCAACTTCTCAAAATGTCCAGGGAAACGGCACCCAGCGAGTTTGGCTGCCTCCCCGAGAGCAGCGCTGGTCCTGTCGAGAGGGGATCCCATGGACTTGTCCCACCCCGTCCCCAGTTTTTCTGCATTTCCTGAATTTAGAAAACCCCCAGTTTTTCTAACTCTAATCCCCTTTCTTGCTAGATTTGCCAGCTGCCCCTGCAAACCAAAACTCCATGGGGATTAAATGCCTCTTGTGTGACATTGGTCACTGATCAGGTCAACCCTTGTTCAAGTGCAGCGATTCGTAGAAACATAGAAACAGCGCGAGTCAGAAGGGGCCTCCCGGGCCATCTAGTCTGACCCCCGGCTCCAGCCGGCTCCACTCACAACGTGCCCACCATGTGCATGTCTAGCCCGTCCTTGAAGGCCCTCACCGATGGGGCCTCAACGACTCTCTTGTGGAAGCCCATTCCACACCCTTGGGGTTCTAACCGTCAGGAAGTGCTTCCTGGCATCCACCCGAAATCTTGTTTCCCTGAGCTTTGCTCCGTTGGAATGCATCCTGCCCTTCACTGCAGGGGATTCACCGGGACATGCCTCACTTCTGCACATCCGTGGCACTAAATCCAAAGATGCCGCCTCGGCGGTGTAGAGGAGCCAGAACTACTGGTTGGCAAGACCACGGATATCACCTGCCACCCCCTTTGGACTTCTCAGTTCCTTCTGGCATTCAAAGGTAGACTGCTTCAGAACAGGGAGTCCCCATTCCGAACCAGCTTGATAGGTAAGAACGCTTTAGACCATGGAAGACTTCTTTGCAGCCCAACGTGGAAGCCGATGGCTCCCACACCCGTGGGGCTGTGTATCCACCCTGGATCGCAGCCTGGAAGTTACAGGAGCTATCTGTGGGGATGAACCCATGCATGGCTCCTGAAAAGGGTGGGGTAAAAAACCAGAGTGGGAACACAGCCCTGTGGCCGACTGGGATTTAGTGGTGGAAGACTCCCTCCTGCGTTGTGGGTTCCACCACCCACCCCTTCACCCTGCCCAGGTTTGTCCGATTCTGTATTAAACATTTTGGTGGCATCTTTTCTCTGTCCTGCTGAATCCTTTTCAGGGGAGGACTTCCAAGTTTTAATACGAGGAAGGCGGGACAGAGGAAAGGTCCTCTCTACCCCACTTTCTTCTGTCCATTCTAGATCAAGACTGCCCACAGGTTCTTGTCCGATCTGTGCTTCGCAGGGGCATCTTGGCCAGCGATGGTCCAGCCCCCACATTCTGCATTCCTCAGTCTAAGCCCTTCCAAATCCCACTAAGCCAGCACTCCCCTTCCCAAGGAAACATCTCTAGGCAAATTTAAGAAGTTGCTCAGGCGTTGAGTCATGAAAGCATCTGCTTTCTCTTTCTGCCCTGAATCTATTGCCAATCAATTACAAGCATCAGTTCCTTGCCAAAAGGGGAAAGTAAAGAAAGGGACAGGGGAAAAGGTGGCAAGCCCATTGTTGATTTAGGCACACACACCTTCCCAGGCTAAATTCTTTGCCAGCCACAAAAAGGGGTGTTTGTTTTCCTTGTTGCCCTGAGTTACTATGAAATGCAAATAAAACTTTTCCAGATCCAGCACCCCCCTGCACGGAACAGTTTCTGCCTCCTTTCCCTCTCCTTTTGCTCCTTGTTTCCCGCCACTGAGGGATGCACTTAATAAGAATAGCAACCCAGATTTATGCAGGATGGAGATTTTAATAGGCCATCAGTCACAGAACCTCCAAGTCCAGGAGCAGTTTACCTCCGAATACCAGCTGTTGGGGAGGAGATGAAAAGCAGAGATGAGCTGTGGACTTTTGCCCCTTCCAGCTAGCTGTACTCTCTCAGGAGCATGATGCTGGGTTTACAGAGCTCTTCTCTGATCCAGAAGGGTTTATGTTGTTATAATTATGAGGATGGGGCCTCGATAGGAAAGTTCTGCAGGACTGAAACGGGTCTGTTTGTTTGCTAACAAAGCTTTCATTCCAAAGATCTCCCTCTCAGACAAAGAATAGGTGAGCGAAAGGCTAACATTTTGTTGGACTTGGTTATTTAAAAATACACGGTGGGGTTGTTTGAATGTTTACAGGTTTGAATCATTGCCCAGGTACTGAGTGAACCTGTGTAAAAGAGATAGGCATTTGATTGTTCATGATTCTCTCTGTGATTTCAAAAGTGATAATATTCATGGTTTGGAGTAGGTAAGGCTCTTACATGACAATCTTAAACTGAATGCTCAGGAAGACTTTGCAGTGAACCAAGATTGTCTGGCAGCAACCCAAAGGGAAGCTATATAGTTACAGACAATGCCACAAACATTTCCACACATACCTGCTGTTTCTGTTTGAATGTTTTGGCACACGATAACCCCACACAAGATGTGAGCGTGGGCTTTTTTTTTAAAAAAAAATCTTGCGTGGTTGTTGAGCCAAGGTTGTCCCGCCTTGTCTGAACCCAGCCGAGCTCACAAGCCCTGGCTTGCTACCCAAGAAGAGACCCATGACAGCTTCTGAATCGTGGGTCGTTCACCATGGTGTGTTACTTCAGCTGGGTTCGGACATTTCAGCAACCCACACTCGACCCCTGTTTGACCCTGAGTTGTGGGTTATCCTGTTGGCTGAACCCAAAGGGAGCACAAAAAAGATTTTCCTCCTCTCCTAATGGTGAGCAGCTCGAGAAAGAGAAAAGGAAGGGATTCTTCATAGCACGCACCATGTCTTCCCCTTTTCAAGGGGACCGGGCGAGCCCCTGGAGGACGTGGCTAGCCAGGGCTACGAACGCCGATGTCTCCAGTATCAGCAGCGGTGTGCTTCTGTCCAGTGGTTGCTGGGGATCATGGGCCGGAGGGTGCCGTGGCATTCACCCCCCGTTTGTGGGTTTCCTATGGGCGGCAGGTTGGCCCCTGTCTTGCACCGAACACCGGATGAGAGGGACCACGTGCACAGCGCCTGCTGAACTCTGTGCGTTGAAGAAGAAGGACCGCTTCACAATCAGCCGGCTTGTGAATTTTTTATGGGCTGTTGGGTATTTCACAAGGACACATTTACAGGTTTGGTTCCCGGCTCTCCGTGCACCACCCGATTCTAAATCGGTTTGTTTCTGCTGCTTTGCGCTCCTTGCCTCACCCACCCCTGTGGCCGTGCGGGTCACAGACCCCTGGCCTGTTTCACGCAAGGACCTGCGGGCCGAGCTTGGGCTTTGCCTCCAGATCCCCGATTTGCCCGCCGTCCTGGTCTCCCTCGGCGTGGTTGCCCGTTTATCAGCTCTCAACGGTGCAAGAGCTGAAATCGACAAATGCTTTGCAAGAGCTGAAACCATCAAGAGCTACCCCGCATATATTCCATAAAAGCATCGACGTTTCGAACGGCAGTGAAAAGCGGAAGAAAAAGCAGAGGGAAACTTAGCAGCAATCCAAAGATTTAACATACAGCAAAGGTACAGTTCGGCGGCGGCTTGGCGTGGTCTGCGGGCGCTGGATTTGTCGGAAAGCTGAGCCCCGGCCTGCCCCCGCAGAGCCAGCCAGGAAGAAGCCGTGCTACTCCAGCGGCCTCCTCCGAGGATTTGACTGGGGCCTGGAGAGGACCAAAAGAGGTCCTGGGAGAGAGGAGGATCCGCCAGCACACGGCCTCCTTCCTCACCCAGCGTTGAATTTAGACAGCGGGAACCGGGTGGCCAGGGTCGTGCTGCAGCGCTCTGCCCTGGATGCAGGCCAGCTCCCCAGCCGGGGGCCAAAGTGCACCTGACAGTCCCTTGCAGGCTCAAAGCCGAGGGACTCAAGTGCCCGGGGAAAGTAGGCGGGCCGCCTGGGGGCCGGAAGGAGCACAGTGCGGGCTCCAGGGGAGCTTTTCCGAGAAGCTCGTTCCACAATCGGTGCCACGGCTGAGAAGGCCCTTCTCTCCCTCCCTATGGCAGGGAGGCCCAGAGAACGTCCTCTGAGGACGATTTTTGGCAGGTACATATGGAAAGACGCCATAAATAGCACAGAGCACCGATTGACAAGAAGGTTCAAGGCAGGTCGACTGGTCGCACTGTAGGGTTTGGTAGGGAGCCGGAACATGCAGCTTTTCTGGATGCGGTTGCACTCTGACCTCCATGAACCCCAGCCAGCATGGCAAATGGCTGGGGATGATGGTATGTGGGATCCAGGCACACCTGGAGGACCACAGGTAGGTTATGGAGGCTTTTTTCTCCTCTTCTTCCTCCCTTTTGCAACTCCCATAGTTTGAGATTTGGGTTCCTAAAGAGCTGCAAGACAGAACTCCCCCTGCAAGGACCCTCTGTGGACCACCTTCAACATACCACACCATCTCGGGCTCTGCAGCCCACACCAAGAATGAGAACTTGGCAGAAATTGGGCTGAAACGTCGCCGATTCACCCCCCCATACGATGCTTCCCCTTCCGCCCACCTTCCCAACTTTCTCTAAGCACACGATCCATGTCAGGGCTATTCTCCCATTTGCTCCTCCACTCCCCTCCCACCTCCACGTTTTAAATTCAGCATCATCCCTGACTTTTTAAGCTCGCTCAAATAATTCAGTTTCATTTCCTCATTTTCCTTGGCTTACTGTTTGCCCGGCCGATTCCGGCGAGTCTTTCAACAGAGAAAGGAGCAAAGCAAAGCACCTCACTGGTCTGGAGGGAGGGAATGGATGCCAGTCCCGTTTCGCCCATCCCTGCCCCGTTCCGTGCCCTTCAATGTTGCACAGCACGGGAGACACATCTGCACCAGCTGGGTCAGCACCCAGCCGGGCATCCTTGCGCACTTGCCGGGGTCCACAGTCCCTCCCCATCCTCCCGCTTCTGCTTCCTCCTCTGCTGGCTATTTCTTTTCCTTTTGCTCTTTTGCATTAGGGAGGGCAAGCAGCACCATCTCGTTCTGGGCAGTGGCTTGGGTTGATCCCAAAGAAGAAAAACTCGATCGGCACCTGCAACTTGGATTTTAAAAATCCCCTTTTTTGCCCTCTCTTGGGGGGCCGCGAGCAAGTGGGGAGGATACCGGCCTGACTCTCATGCCAACGCCCCCCTGCACAAATTCTCACATGCATGCACACTGTTTCACCGTTCTATTCACGGTTCTGCCACCGTTTCTCCTCTTGCAATTTAAAAGCCGGGTGTCTCCGAAAGATTATTATTATTATTATTATTATTATTATAACATTTCTATGCCGCCCCTTGCCGAAACCTCGGGGCGGCTTACAACATGATAAAATACATTGAAATACAATAGTACATAATAAATTACCATTAAATATAAAAATACAAAAAATACATTGATTTACAAATATAAAATTAAAATTATCAGTATAAAATATCAGTACAGAAGCCCTGTAATCTTGGCAGCTGAGTTGCATTTGGAGGAGAAGAGCACTTTTAAAATTTAAGAAGCACAGCATGAAAGGAAAAGGGGCTGAGGGGGGAAGAGGGGGGAAAAGCTAGTGGTCTTTATGTATGTATGCATGAATGAAATTTATGGGCCGTCCATCATTTCAAGATGTCTTCCTGACTGACCTCTTTCTTCTGTGTCTTCCTTCATTTCCCTACAAACCCTATCTTCCCTCTCCTGTGCAGGGCTTTTTACAGTTCCCCAAACAGGCAGAAATTCACCCAGTGAAGCCTTGCCCATGACTGACTGCTCATACTGAAAAAAGGCTGAACTGCTTGAATTTCTGCCTACCCCCTGTTCAACAAGACAAGAAATCCTGTGAGTGTTTATTGTACTGAACTTTTGAACTGGCAATGGCAAAGTAAGGTTTTGGAGCAGGTGCGAGTGGATGTTTGGTTTGGAGGCAGGTTTGCTCCTTTCCACTCTGGAATGCTACCAACATTCAAGGCTTTTCTTACTTCCAGAATCAGGTCTTATTACAAGTCCTTGCAGAAATCTTGTTTAAAGTCAGCTCAAGTTGTTTGCATAAATACAAGCAATGTTTGTTAAAAGCATATCATCATGACTTTTGATAAGGTGTGTTTGATTTTCATTCTCGTCACTAACCAACTGAAAGAAATTTTTAATGGTTACTTGTTAACAGTCTCTGGAGTGACGGAAGCTTTCGCCTGTTTTACTTTTCCCAGCATTGGGTGTGTGTGTGTTTGCTAAGCTGTGCACTTGACTGCAACAAGAACAAGCAGTCCCAAAAGCTCTACTTTCATTTTCTGTTTAAAAGAGAAGTATGTTTCTAGTCCTTAATGCCTATGAAGAGAGACTTGGAAAGTGCATGGACAAGGCCAGTGAAAATCTCAGAAGCATCACTTCCATTTCAGATTCCCCATAAGTGTGCAATTACCTTGCTGCCTCCCCATGTGTGGAATAAATTATGCAAAATAGCCAATACCAGGCAAAGAGCTGTTTTGAAGTAACCTGCTGTAGAATCCTTTTTCTAGGGTCCAGATTTGGTGTGCAAAGAGTAAAGATATATATATTAGGGTACGGGGGAGCATTTACAGCTCTGTTTATATTTGCTGGTATCATTCATGGCATGTTCACTGTGACTTGAAAGACTACCAGGACCACTTCTGTGGGGCAGATGAGTAGCTGCTTGCTATTTATTCCGGTGTGGATGGAAGGATAGGAAACAGCTGTGGGACCCACCAGGACAGGTCGCAGGTGTGCATTACACAGGTACAGCTCAATCTTTTGAAGGTGTCATTTTTGCCACGTTTCTTTTGAAATATCAAGGAAAGGTGGGCAGTAGAGAAATTTTAGTTCTGAGGGTAAGACAAGTGCTGAATATTTTGCTGTGGTTGTGAGTAGATGCGCACAGAATCATAGACTGGCAGAGTTGGAAGGGGCCATGAAGGCCATCAGGTCCACCCCCTGCTGTTGCAGGACACCAAGTTGTACCACCCCATTCAGATGTTTGTCCAAATGCTTGTTGGATGTCTCTAGCGAGGGAGAGACTAATAGTTTCTGTGGGCCCGGTGCTCTGACAGCGAGGAAATTCTTCCAAGTGCCTGATCTTAATCTGGTTTCTTTCGACTTAATTCTGTAATTCCGTGTCCTGCACTCTGGAATGAAGGGGAGGCGATCTTGACTTCCTTTCTGGGGCAGCCTTTGGGAGAAACAGTGGTGCTGCTCCGGAGCCTTCTGGGTAAACCTGAGGCCACAGGGCCTCCGGTGAGCTGAGGGAGCACACCGGCCTTCAGTGCACCTGCTGCTTTCCCCACGTCAGCCGAGCCGAGGCTTGCAGCGTTCGTCAGTGGTCAACACAGGCCGTTTCCTGCAGCCGCGTCCCTTTACTTGCCGCGCTGTCCCCACCCGCAAAACAAAGTGCCACACCTTGATACCAACATAGTGGAATTTATTGTGAAAAGAAATAAATACGTCATTTTTCAAGCACAGAACGACCTCGCCTCCCACCGCTCCCTGCTCACGCCCCAGGAATCCTAGGTTGAGAAATAAGAGAGGCCCAGCTCTACCCAAACCCACCCTGGCCAAGGGCCGAGAGGGCCCAAGGGCTGGCTTTTCCTCCCTCGCGGACGGCACCCCGGTTGTCCCTGAGTTGGGGCTGCTGTAGCCCTGTGGGGGGCGCTGGACTGGGGAAGGGCAGTGGTATCGGCCAGGGGCTGGACTGGCAAGGAGGGTGTCATTTCCTCCCCGGACCCCAACCTTTCGTTCCTTCCTGCACCTCGATCAGTTCTCTGGACCTCGGGCTCGTGTCGGGACTGGAGACGGCATTGAACTCGTCTCTCTCTGCATCCGGCCACAGGGGGACGATCTCTAGCAACCCCCATGAGGGTTGGGGAGGGTTCCTCTCTGCGTGGGGGAACGGAAGAGTTTCTCTCGGGAAATGAGGCGGGCGAAGATGCGCATTGCAAGAAGAGGTTTCATCGGGTCTCCCCTCAGCCTGAAATATCTTCCCCCCAAGGACTGTACACACACTTTGGAAATATGGAAATAGATATTGCAACATGAGCAAGACTCACTCACAGGGAGGACAAAAGAAAACTTTGGGCATTCGTTAGGGAAATGTGCCTTTTCTATCGGCGGGGGAAATTAGATCGATATCCATGGCTAGAAAATCACTTTCTTCTGCTGCTTCCCGGTCAGCGTTGCCAGTGCCAGAGAATCCTTTGTCGCTCTTTTGAGGTCCTTGAGGCCATGAGTTCCACTGGCTCAGAATGTTCTGCTCGGCCCTGAAGGGACGGAGTTGGCTCTGCCGCGCAGTTGCTGAAAGCATCTTCTCCCCGTCGCGTTGGTTGGTTGCAGCATACAAATGGGAGGTCATTTGTGTGGCACATGGATGCTTTCCCACCCCATTATTTTAAAAAAACCCTCTTTATCGAACCAAAATTTCTCTGCCTTCTCTAGGCGATTCTGTTCGCCCTGGGCAAGCAGACAAGTGGCTCTTTGCAAACACCCGGGATGCCCCCAGCTGCTTGTTTCTGCATCAACCTGGCCCAGCTAGGATGCCCCATCTAGCCCCCCACCCCACCCCATGTCCGGTGCCCTACAATTCATCGTTGGCCATTGTAGGGTTGGTGTAAGAGAACGGGCTGGTTCCATTCCTGGGGAGAGGCTGTGGAAGAAACAGAAAGACAGCATGGCTGCCGGCTCGGCTTTGATGTGAAGGATGCTTTGCAAAACTTCCACTCTGGGTGGGGTGTGGTTTACCCTACAGGAAGGGACATTTTTGGGAAATGATGGCTGTCCGTTCTTCCCCGTGTGCCCCCTGCCCCTTGAGCTCTGAGGCGGAGGCCCCGCTCCGGGAGCCCTCCTTGAAGGAGGTTAAGAGGGAGAGTACCCGGAGCAGGGCCTTCTCTGTGGTGGCTCCCCGACTCTGGCATCCGCTCCCCAGAGAACTTCGTCTGGCACCAACATTACATTCTTTTCAGCATCAGGCAAAACCCTTTTTATTTTCCTGTTATTTTAATGTTCAATTGATTTTAAGTGGGGTTTTAGTATATTATGGTTGGATGCTGTGGGTCTGTTCTATTCTATTTATTTATTGTAAGCCATCCCGAGACATTCTTTAGATGAAGGGATAGAAAAGCTTTTAATAAATTAAATAAATAAATATCTGTCATGCAGAAGAGGGGCGTGTCCTTGGTTGCTCCAGGGAGCAGACCTGGAAACACCGGCTTTTGGGAGAAGAATAGATTCTGGCTAAAGGTTAGGACAAAAGCCCCCCAACCTCTGGAGCCAGTGGGCACATGTGGAACGCCGAGGGTGTTGTAAATGCCCTTTAAAAATGGCTGCCAGGGGTGGGAGCACTTTCCTGAGCTACAAAATAGCTTCCATGTCACAAAACACCCATTTCCCAGAAGGTAAAGTAGTTTTAAAATGTACAACTTAAAAAAAACCACTAAAAGGAAATCAAAATGAGGAGGGGAAGGACAAATGCAGCTTTCTGCACGGGTATTAAAAGGCATTAAAGCAGAGAAGGAAGGAGTGGTACTGGCAAACCCCATCCTGATTCCTTGGCGCCGCCTTTTAGCACCGGTGACTTGAACTGCGGAGTCACAGATTCAAATTGCGTCCCATTGACAGATTCACGGATCTGTGGTGTGGGCAGCGTTCCAGCCTAGCCAAGCGGAATAATGTCCTTTCCGCTTTGGAGTTCGATCTAATCACTGACTGGTTCTAAAGAGTTTTTAGAGTTTTTTACTCATGACAGTGAAGTTCTCCAGGGAGGTCATCGGTTTGTGGGCCGTGATAGAAACATGTTGCCCTCTGGCAGAAACTACAGACTTAGTCATATAATCAAAAGTCCGTTATTGACTCAAGTAAGTTCTGATCTTGGTGGGTTTGCGCTACGTATGACGGATCCAAACCCAGCCCGATAAGAAACACAAGGCTTTCTGGGAGAAAGGGCACTCTTGAAAGGAACATTTCCAAAATACCTTCACAGGGTGTGCCAGACACCAAGAACTATGAAACTAGTGGAGTGACTCTTGTTCTTTGGAAATAAAGAACTGCTTTATTCTACCCTTTTGCATGTTCCAAAGTCTGCAAGTTAGAAGGTGTGCAAACAAAGGCAGCACAGCTCCGATCTGATTCTGGGGAGCTAATGTCCGATATTCACCCAAGAGGGAGTAATGAGAGGCTTCCAAAAGGGTGACTGGACTATGTTTTGTATATAGGTTTCTCTAATTATATCTTAGCGTTGAATAGGTGTACATGTGTTTGCGTGTGTGTGTGTGTAATCGACCCTGAAGGTATGAAATGGGATATGGGTTGTACATTTATACAAGAGAGAACTGCAATAAAGATGTTGCAATACAAAGTGCTTCTTTTGAAGCGCATCCTCATAACTAGAGCAGTAATTTCCAAAAGGAAAGTAACAGCATCTCCCTATCCATTTCTCTTCTCCCCGCTTCTGCTTTAATTCCAGTTAAGAGAGGAAAAAAGAGACGAGCAAAGAACACAGAGGCACTTCTGTCTCAGAGCAATGAGGACTAGAATCTTGGGGATGTCAGGGAGTCATTTCTGTCCCAGTTGGAGAAAAAGAACATCTCGGGATGCTGGATTCTGCCTCTGAGATAACTGGCTGTCTTACTTGTGTAGCTAACTGCCCCCCAACACACGCACACCCTCCCCCATTCCTGCCCACAGGTGCTCTGAAGTCCAGGATTAAAAGGCTGGGAGCAGCCAGCTGCTGCGAGGAGGCCTGGACAGTGTCCAAGACCATCACACAGCCAGCTCAGTGTCATGTGTAAACATTGCCCCGTCACAAGTTTCGGGAGTGGCCCGGGCAGCAGAGATGATGCCCCCCTCAAGGGCAAGTGGGATGCCCACCCACCCTCCAGTGTCCTGGTGGGGGGACACATGGGGAGCCGGGGGGGAAGACACCACGGCTGGGGCTCCCAGGGGCGAGCCGGCCCCCCTCTCCCCGGGTTTCCCTCTCCCGCAAGCGCCCAAGCGGCGTGTTTGCTCAGCCTCCCGCTGTTTGCTCAGCAGAGCCACGCACGGTATGGAACAGATGCGGCCGGCTCGGGCAGGTCGGAAGGGAGCCGGGTGCCATGCCAGGGCGGCTGAGGACCATTAGCTGGCTGCGCCTCGCCCCGCCGTGGAAAATCGGTGACCCGGGCACAGCCAAAACAGGCTCCGGCCGGGGTCAGGTGGAGCAGGCTGCCCACGGGGTCAGGGGGCGTCCCCCTCTTCCGCAGGGGCACAGGCGGGAGGCACGAGGAATGGGAAGGGAGCCCCTCCCGGCAGTGGCCGAAGCGGCTGGCTGGGCCGAAGCCGCACGGGCTGGTGCCAGCACGGGGACGGCCGTTGTTCCCACGCCGGTCGCTCCGGTTAGAGATTAACTCCGGGAGAGAGATGCCTGGCAGCCCGGAGAAGCCGATGATTCGTGACGGGCGAGGGGCCGGAGGCGTGTGCCTCCGACCCAACAGGATCGGACTCTGGAAAATCCCCCAGTGGGCAGGCCGTTTGCCCGCCAAAACAAATCGGAAAATGCCACCTGCACTGGACTCCCATTCTGCTTTTTCCGGATTCTTTCCCTGAATTTTTGCTCCTTTTCTGGCCTTTTCCCCAGCTGTCTTCTGGCTCACCCTCCCTCTTTTATTTCTGCTTTGACAGATATTTCCTTTGTAAGCTGCTTGGGGCTGGGCATCTTGCCTCTTGGTCAGTTAGTAAGACGCTGTTTAAATAATGACTAGAAATGATGTAACAGCTCTAGGACTGGAATTTCCTCTGGGAGCTTCTTCTCCCCTTTTTTTGCAGGGGGAGGTGGGGGGAATCATCCTGGGGTTAAGGAAGAGGGGTTGCCCCCCCCCCCAGCTTTGCATTATTTACCAATTCAAATCAACCCCCATCCTCCTCCAGCAACAGCTCTGGAGGGGTCCCTGGGAAAATATAAAGGGCAGGAATGTGAATCCCAGTGCGATTTCCCCACCCCTACAGCAGCTGCTAACTTAAAAAGCAACACAAGAGAGATGGATTGTGGATTGTAGAGTCGGAAGGGTCCACAGAGGTCATCTAGTCCAACCCCCTGTATTTTGAGTGTGCGTAAAGCAGGCTCTGAGTTTTGGAGGGCCCTGGGACACTCTTCCTCAGGGGTTCCACTTGCTTGCTTGGCAGGCAGCGGCTTCTCACGACTGCTGTTGTCTTGGCCAGTGCGAGAGGCAGGCGAATGACTAGGTTACATGGGGGGCCACTCCAGGGGGGCCCTGTCTTGGGCACCTGCCGACGCGTGGCTCCAACCCTCCTTTTCCACTCACCTGGTTGTACGGATTTGGCTTGCTGCTGCTGGGAGCCAAGTACCTCCCATGCGTGTGGTACGTGGGATATTCGTTCATCGAGTGATAGGAGTCCCGGGAGCCCAGTAGGTCCATGCTGTCTCGTCTATTCCGGAAGCACCAGCGGATAAGCTGGGAGGGAGCAGAGAAGAAAAGGGTATGGGAGACTCAAGTTGGATGGCAAGAGGCAGCAGAGGAAAGAAGGGTGGCCTTAATCCTTAAAAGAAGCGTGGCAGCGTGACGCGATGGGCCAAATCCCACCCTGGGCTGCTGTTTGGTTTCCCCGGCGAAATCAGGGGGGCGTACGAGTGCGATTTCAAAGCAATGCGAAATCAGTACGTACAGACATGCACCAAGGGTGCGTCTGGAAGGAGTCAAAAGTAAACCCAACATGAAATTTTGCATTTACTCTACAGAGTAAAATCTCGGGGGGGAAAGACGATTTGCTGATCGGTCGCTGCACCTTCCAGGTCCCCTCGGCTACAACGTCCAGCATATTCCAACTATTCCAAGGGAAGCAGCCAAAATGTTTCTCCAAGTTTTGGGTGGTGATGAGACTCTGGGAGGTGGAAGGACAAGCCACCCAGGAATTTAGCTTGGGAAAATATCCCCTTGGGACTAGTTTTGGGGTCGGGGTTTTGCGGGCAGCAGGATGCTGGAATATTGGGTGTGAAGTCTGGTTCTGCCTGTTCCCCCAGGGAGCAGGTGCGGCTTGGCCCCACCTTGGTGCTGCACAGCCTCCGGGGGCAGGAATCCTTCCAGCCGCTGCTGCCTGGGAGGCCAAGTCCACCTGGCCGGTGTCCTCAGGGCTGCGTTTTGGCCCAGCGTCTCAGAAGAGGCGCCGAACGAGCTCAGGCAGAGGGTTTGAGGTACTCACCAAGAAGAGCAAGACGATGAGCGCTATCAAAACGAGGAAAGCGACCAGGACGAGAAGAGCGATGCCCCAACCCGGGACAGTGTCTGAAGAGCTGGAAGATTGGCTGAATTTCACTGCAACAGGAGAAGAGGAGGTGCCAGTCATTCCCAGTGTCAAGGGGAAAGGCAGTGTGGGACAGTGGTTAGAGCATGAGATGGGGACACGGGAGATCCAGGTTCTAGTCCCTGCATGGTGCTCTTGGTGAGTCACTGACTCACAGCCTAGCCGACCTCGCAGGGATGTTGTGAGGATAAGATGAAGAGGGCGCACACAGACGCTGCCTTGCAAGAGGGGGAAAGGCGGAATAGGAAAGGGGAGAGGGAGGAGGAGAGGCGGGCAGTGAACTAACACCAAGCCCTTGTGGCTGATGTACCGTCGGCGTCTCAGCCCCTCGTGTCCCGCAGGAAAAACGATCGAGTGCCAAGATGAATGAAAGAGTTCTGAAGTAAAACTCCTTGGCATGGGGCTACTATTTTCATGGAAGACTCTAAAGGGAGATTCTCCTTTTGATCCCTGGATATTTTCATTTTCTTTCTTTGATTCTGATCCTACAGTGGAGAGGCCAACTTCTGTACCTGGTAAAGATGGATTCTGCTGCTCTCTTGCTATGCACAATATTTTGTGTTGGTTATTCTAGTTTTGCCAGCCAAATGAGGCAAGGAGGGGGAGAGCAGAAAGCTTTTCTAGCCCCTGGTGTCTTCCTCACACCCCATCCTATTCAGCCCCTCACCTCGCTTCTTTCATTTCGGCAACCATGCCCCACTGCCTTTTCAAGCATCTCTCTGCCTCAGTAAGGGCTAGAAACTTGTTTGTTTCCTTTAAAAAGACAGGGGCTTCCAGACACTCCATTCTGTGAGGGGCCACAGGCCTGGCTGGATGTCCTGCTGTGATACTGAGACCCACAAGCCCTTTACCTGTTATGTCCTCCAACTCCAGACCCTCCAGTTGAGTTGCAGTTGCGCTCTCCAAAAGCTGTTGTAGTTTATTCAAGAAACTGTCTGTCGTGGTATTGCTGGTTTTTTCATAGTATAGTTCCGAGTTTACCAGCACTGACCCTGAACTGTGAGTTAGAAAGAGAAGACAGTGCTTGTGGGAATGCGGGAGACACCGCTGCTTAGCTGCACAGCCCCACAGCTTAGTCGAAGAGCAGGTGATGTGAGAGGAGGAAGTTCTGTCGCCTCTTCAAACTGCAGGACTTGGAAGGACTAGTCTCTCCCAGAGGCCCGGGGGGAGCATCTCTGAACATGCAATGGCATGCAGCTTTTGACTACGTAATATTGCATGTTACATCTGGTGCAGTGAACGGCTGGCTCACTGCAACTTGAGCACGAACAGTTTATGAGATTCCACGTTTGGTCTCTGCCAAAGCCATCCTGACTCACCAGCGAAGCAAAGTATTGATGGAAGGTGGGAATTTGTATACAAGAATGGCTGGCTTTAATTTTAAAGGTTGCAGCCAGTGTCTGAGTGAAAAAACAACTGTACATTTGGGGCCAAATTTTGCGTATGGTGCAGAAATGTTTGTCGGAGGAGAATGCTTCCTTGGCCAGAGAGTAATTAGTTTAAGTAACCTACAACATCTGTATACTGTCTTATCATGCCACATCAAAACCACAAAACTTGCCACTTCCAAAAATACAGCCGTCAAAGCTGAGAGGCCCAGGTGGCAGAAGTTAGTTTACAGAAAAAAGTCAATTTTACTTGGTTTCAAGTAACTTTATTTACTTCTCTTGTGCTTTTCCACAGGGATAGGTGGATTCCCAGAAGTCTCTGCTAGTTTGAGTCCAAAATATCTAGACGTCTAGATTCTTGTGTCCCACACACCCCGGGTCTCCATCTCAGGATGTGTGCGTGGGACTTTCAGTAGGAGAAGTTGCAATTTAGGGTTCAAAGATGGACCCTGAATTGCAGGGCATTTGGGAGCAAGGAGAAGCTGCCCTTGTTTTTTGACTACAGAAATTCCAGAATGGCCCCTTTAATCTAGTCTTTTGGTCATTACTGCAAAATGTTTATGACTGGAAAGGTCTATCGATTTAACTCAATTCCATACCTGAATGAAATCTTGTAGCCTTTAAAATCTTTTCCAAAGGGGCATTTCAAACAGTTATAAATGTTTTCATACTGTGGGAAGAAAAGACAAGTAGGAAACACATTTTAGATTCGCATCAGAGCAATTTTTCTGGGTGCAGGGCAGGCAGAAACGATGCTTTCTTACCACTGCTAAGTTCGCCTCCCCCAGTCCATGCAATGTCCAACCATCTGTGAGTCACAACGGCTGGATGTTTTCCTTTTCCACATTTCCATACTGGAGGAGCCAAGAGCTGTTTGAGGAATTTTTGTTTCCTGCATCTAAATATGGGATTTGGCTGGGCCATGACTCCAGTTTCAAGGGCTTCCCAGCTCCCTCCCTGTATTGTTTCTATTCAAAGTTATTTTTGTAGCCATAAGGACTAGAAACTTGCTCTTGATTTAAAATGAAAGTAGATGCTCAAACAGGCAGCTACCTCCTGATTGTGCTGTTCCTGTCCTTTCGAATAAATTATCTTGACCTAAGAACTTCCTGACATGACCCCAAGGGTGTGGAATGGGCTTCCACAGGAGGTTGTTGAGGCCCCAACGGTGAGGTGTTCAAAGATAGGCTGGACATGCACATGGTGGGCATGTCATGAGCAGAGCCGGCTGGAGCTGGAGGTCAGACTGGCTCTTTATATGTTTCTAAGATCCCAGCAGAGAGAAAATTATACTGGTAAACCCGTCTGTTGCAGCATAAATTATCTGGGGGTACCAGGTGCCAAAGAGGTCAGTATTTCTGGTATTTCATTTGATCTCTGTTTTTAAGTGGAGACCGAATTTGCTGCTCCTAAAATGAACATAAGCTCAGGACTACAGCTATCCTTCAGTATATGCACTCCCCCGATTTTTTGCTATGCTCTTCTCAGCACATAACAAGTATACCCAAAAGCACATATCTTGTGAAAACTGTAGGCAAAAATGGACATGATCAGGCAGCTTTTCTCAGCTTGTGGGTCAGGACCATCAGTGGGTCTCAGCCAGGAGTGGTGCTAGGTACCAAGAGGGGCGAAGGTGAGACGACCAAACTCAGGCAGGAAGATTCGGGGAGGCCAGAGGGAAAGAAACACCCCCCTCAACCCCCTATTTTCCCACCCTATTTACAAATGGCAAAATGCAGATTTCGCAGAAATCTGGCAAGTATTTTCCCAGGATGGAGGGGAAGGCAGAAATTTGTTGGCCAGGGGAAAACAACATGTTTTCCTGAGATATCTCGGTTTCGATAATAGGGCAACTGGATGGAGGCAGTGGATTAAGTGGAGCCGGAAGAAGGCAAAGGGCTCCTGGCAGGGTGTGAGGGGATGCGGAAGCTAAGCAGGTCTGGACCTAGTAGGAGAATTTCATTTGGTCTCTGTTTTTAAGTTCCACAAAGAGGAAACTTTCGGGAAACTCTTTGACCTCCAAGATGGAAGAAGGTGGGATAAAAATATAATAATGCTCGGTACCTTCGAACTGGCTGCAGCCAGACTTTTGCAGGATTTTCTTCTGTCTGAACACCAATCAAAGCTATTCTGCCTCCTTTCCCCACATTTCCGGGGCACCTTTCCACCCAATAATCCAACAGTCAGGGACTTCTATGTATGCACACTTTCATTTTGGATTTGGGGGTGGTAAAGCAGGGTCCAGCCTTATTTTTTGTTGGTTGTAAACGGGGCTGCTAGGAAGACTCCAACAGGTTGAACGTTAGGAAACCTGCAGCCCTCCAGATGTCACCGGAGTCCAAGTCCCATCAGCCCCAGGCAGCATGGCCAATGGTTGCGTGATGGGCATTGCAATCCAGCAATATCTAGTGAAGGGACGTAGTATCCCGACCCTTTAGGGTAGAGTGACATTTACCGGGGCACAAACCTCAGAGACCCAGCTGCTTATCTGGAAACATTTGTCCAACCCAACTTTGATTTAATGGGGAACCTCAAGAAGGAAAGCAGGATCTCGGAACTGGGGGCCCAAATAAGTATTTGTGGCTTTTGCACCAGGCCTGATGGATTTTGCGCTGCCTCTGATTTTGCACCTGTGCATATACATGCGCAAAATCACATTGTCGGCAAATCGTGCCACACCTCGTCCTCTGTTTTTGGGCTCGTGTGAGGGGCTGCCCCAGCTCGGGGGGCGAAAGAGGGGCTGCGATCCACAGTTGTGTCCCCAGGACACAAGGTGGGGCGAGGGGGGGCAGGGGGCCAGCCGCACGGGGGCCGGTCCCCTCTGTCCTCTTCGGGCTGGTCAAGCCGCAGCACTTACTATGCGGATAATTTTCTGGGACAGCTGCTTGTACGCCTCTGAGGAGGGGTCCAGCAGCTCAGGAGTGAATTGCATGTTGGTGATGCGGAACTGCAGGGAGACCGTGACCAGGAACAGCTGGGTAGTGGTGCCCTGGGACTCCGTGGGGGTGTGGTGGGGGCTCGTTCCCTGGGGGACGCTCGTTCTCGAGGAGGGGCTCGTGGCCGGCGGCGACGTGCTGTGCGGCCCATGGGAGGTCCCGGTGGACGTGTGGGGGCTCGTTCCCTGGGGGACGCTCGTTCTCGTGCTGTGCGGCCCATGGGAGGTCCCGGTGGACATGTGGGGGCTCGCAGTTGTGTTTGCGGGTGTGTGGGGGCTCGTGGGTGTGGGTGTGTGAGGGCTCGCAGT
>NW_025336157.1:4345034-4410486 GCF_004798865.1 Varanus komodoensis | reverse complement strand
GTGGTTCCTGTTGTGCTGGGAGTCATGCTGGTGGTCGTGGTTCTGGTAGTGCTGGAGCTTGTGGTTCCTGTTGTGCTGGGAGTCATGCTGGTGGTCGTGGTTCTGGTAGTGCTGGAGCTTGTGATTCCTGTTGTGCTGGGAGTCATGCTGGTGGTCGTGGTTCTGGTAGTGCTGGAGCTTGTGGTTCCTGTTGTGCTGGGGGTCATGCTGGTGGTCGTGATTCTGGTAGTGCTGGAGCTTGTGGTTCCTGTTGTGCTGGGAGTCATGCTGGTGGTCGTGATTCTGGTAGTGCTGGAGCTTGTGGTTCCTGTTGTGCTGGGAGTCATGCTGGTGGTCGTGGTTCTGGTAGTGCTGGAGCTTGTGATTCCTGTTGTGCTGGTGGTCGTGATTCTGGCAGTGCTGGAGCTTGTGGTTGTCATTTGAGGCGTGGTGGCCTGAGCTGTGATTGAGCCGGAAGACATTGTGAAGAATATGATTAGAATCCGGTCCCAGGATTGTCGGATTGCCACTTGCGGAAACAAGCCCTATTGCTCTCCGTTTCCCTTCTGAGGTTCAGAAGCGTGTGCCCTTTTTCTTAAAGCCGCACTCCTTGCATGCTCCTTTCCTCAAACCTCCACTGTCTGGGCCGTGACCCTTTCCTCTGACTTCGCATTGCAATTTCCCACCGGATGCAGTTCGCCTCTGCCCTCCCTCTCTTCCCGCTTTTGCTCTTTTCGTCACGTTCCCGATCCTGATCCAGTCCCTGCCTTCCCCAGTTAATAGCAAGACTGTGGCGCAGGTGAAGTCTTGCAAACCCAGGCCTGTTTAGAGACGAACGAGGTCCCATAACCCCCTGCAGACTCCTGCCCAAAGTATCCACGGAGCCGCATGGCTGAGTGAGGATTAGAACCCGGATCTCCCAGGCCCGTGCTCTTAATCACTCTCGAAAATTAGCGATACTGGACTAGACGGGCCGACCGGCTAAATGTGCTTAAGGCAGGTTCCTTTTAATTCAGTCCTCTGTGAAAAATGGCATACAGAAGTTTTAAATAAATAATAAATAAGAATAAGAACCATGAGGACTAGAATCTCACTGTATTTTTAGCTATTTTAAGCAGCTCCTGCCAGACAGTTTCTGTGCAAGACAGAGCGTGGGCCTTATGTGGTATGAAGTGGGTCTTGGGTTCAAATCGCCCTCTGTTCAGACCCATAAGGCCAGGGGTATTGTTTGATTTTTAGAAGAAGGGCCGTAGCTCATATTTTTCTTGTTGGTGATTGCTACTTCAGTTCCGGCCTTATTTATTGATTTCATTTTTATACCACCCAATAGCCAAAGGCTCTCTGGGCAGTTTACAAGTCAGACATTATAAAAACGAAAATCAAATATTAGCACAATAAACCACAGCAATGAAGCCACTGCTGCAGGTCAGAGTAAAATGCAATGTTAAAATTAAAATTAAGTTAGCCATTAAAACTCTGGGAAAATAAAAGGTTTCTAGCTGGTGCCAGAAAGAAGGATGAGTCGGCTCCAGGTTTAGCGCTTTGGGAGCTTGTTCCACAGTCCGGGTGCCACCCCTGAGAAGCCCCTTCTACTGGTTGCCGCGCTCTTTACTTCCCTTGAAGGGAGCTCCTGGAGAAGGAACCCAAAATATGATTTTAAGGTCCAGGTAAGTACAGTTAGGAAAGGCCATCTGTCTGAAACTCTTTAGAACCAATGCCCATCTGTATAAACAGTACCATAACTAGTGGTCCTAGGATTTAATCCAGTAGAGGGCTGGTTGCTATGTAAACAGAGCTTTTCCTTAGAACCATGAGGACTGGAAACTTGGTTTTTGTTTTATGGGGAGGGTGATAACTCTATAGGAGTGGGTGTGCTTTGCATGTAGAAGGATCCTGTTTTATCTTTGGCATCACCAGGTAGGCCTGGGAAAGACACACCAAGCATCCCTGTCCATCAACGTGAACTTTCCCGAATTAAACAGCCTGCCAGTTCGGCTCGGCAGAAAGGAATTTCCCCCACATCCTGAGCACAGAACTGCTTGTGCTTTTGAAATCTGCGCTTCGTGCCTCTCGGAGAGGTGAATTACCACAGCTGAGTAATGAATCGCTTTCATCTCTGGTTCGTTGGTTAGCGTGCTGTCCTCTGCCCAAGACCCGAGATGAAAGGGAGAGTTTGAAACCGAATCTGTGTGTGGGAAGCGGGCTTTGGATGAAACATCCCGCGTTATCCTACGTGACCCTCGGCACATTCTTGGAAGCTGCGGCCAACGCTTTTGGTGGTTCGGTTGGGCAGTTAGCTCAGATACCCTGTGGGGAGGGGTGGAGGAAAGCTACCTTTGCAGGCCCAGAACTGGCCGATCCAACCTGGGCTAAGGCCAAAACTGGAACAATGTGATCGACTATACTACACAGTTCTCCAAACATTGTGCATGGCTTTTGGCTTTTTTTTTTTTTAAATGTGTCACTGTATTTTAGGATGCACCTTCGGAGCTAACCCATGCTTAGAACGCCTTGCATGAGCTCAAATGCGATCCAGAATATACAAGGTTTCTTTGCGTATGTCAGGGTTGGCGAACCTGGTGCCCCTCAAATATGCCTGGAAAACATTCGAACTATTTCCAAAGGAAGCATCTAAATGAGAAATCTGTTTTTTTTAAAAATGGAAATGGGACCAGATTTCCAAAGGACAGATACGGAAGTGGCACGGAGTGGAAACAGGCTGATCTGTGGATTTTGCGAAGGGGCGACACTCAACGACGTGAAATCGACCACAGGGTCTGCACTGTGTCCCCTCTCTTGAGAAATGTCCTCCGAAAGGCACCCCAGCCGGGACGGCACCGTGCTAGTTAAAAGGCAGCCAGCTTTAGGAAGAAGCCGGAAGGCTTCGTGTCTCCACACAGCTAGACTCAGAGTTTTGTCTCCTGGCCTGGCGACCGCCTGGCCTCTGTCCCTCAGAAGCGGCCGAATCCATCTGGAAACGGTGCGCTTCTGCAGCAGGGAAAAGCTCAGCCTGGCCACCATCACCAGGGAGAGAGGGGGGCACGGGGGGGGGGGGACTGGCCGAGACGCCCCCATCTGCCCAGTACACCGTTGTTCAAAGACCCTTTGAGCGGTGCCCCCTATAACCTTCTGGAGAAAGAGGAGAGAGCACCTCCGTGGGTTTGCTCTTTCCCACCGCGTCTTGATTTCCGTAGGTTGGCGCTCTCCTCTCCTTTCCACAGACCGAAGCGTATTCACCCAGCCCAGCCCCTTTCCCACCTTTGCTTACCTGCCAGGAGCATCAACACCAGGGTGAGAAAGACGCTCTTCCACCCCATCGCGATGGTCTGAAATGGCCTAGAGACAGGGAAATACCCTCTTCCTGTCTTTGTAAACTCCTTCGACAGGTATGCTTTCGCTCCAGGGATCCAGAACTGGCTGCAGGCACCGCAGGGTAGGGGTTTATAACCCGAGCACCTGAGCACAGGTAAAGGGAGAGAAGCAGGCCACACCCCATGGGGCTGGCCTGGGAGGAGGAAATGTGCAATCTGCTTCCCCAAAGAGTTTTTGGCTTGCCTTTGTTTCCCTGCCTCTTGTTCTCTCACTGGGCAAAGACCCTTTGCTTTTGAGTTGGGAACGAGTTATGTGGAAACCGCAGGCACACAGAAAAGAAAGATCCCTTCCTAGCTGGCATGGCCTGTTTGGTTGGTACGATTTGATCTCTGCCATCCTTCCTCTCCAGAGCTCTGAGCGGTAGAAACGGCCGCCCCAGCCACAGCCTTTTTAATTCACAACAGCCCTGTGAGGTAGGTCAGGTGGAGAGATGAGGGACTGGCCCGGGTTCCAAACGAGAAGAAGGGGGCCAAGATGTGGACGGAGGTGCGACTATGAGATGCAAATAGAAATGTGCGAACGTGGGAATTGCAGGATGGCTCCACAACATCCTTGCTTTCATGTCTGTTGCCCACAACAGCCTTGCGGGGTAGGTCATTTTGGGGATAGGACCGTGCATTCCATATATGCCCATCAAGACAGGGTGGATGAGTCCTCTGAAGACTCGGAGCAGTCCCCATGGCTGACTTGACCCATGGCCTGTCCAGCAAGTGGGGGGAGCCCTGAGGAAGAGGAGGGGGAGGAAGAGCAGCTGGTGACCATGGTGGCAAGGAGGAAGACTCACGGAAGGAGTGGGGACGGACGGGTGTCTGTCCAAGGGCTCCTCCGACGCGTGGAGAGCCACTGACCTCTTGGCAGTCACCTTTCCAGCGCTGCAACTCGTCCCAAGGTCTCTGTTGGGGAGTGTCCACCCCTTCACCCCCCTCATCCTCCCTTCCCCTTTGCAAATGGGGGGGGAGGGAGCAGAGGAAAAGACGCCCCCTCCCCAGATGTCTAGTTAAAGAACTCATGGGGTGCAGGTGTCTGAACGAGACACCTTTCAGTCTGAGGGCCATTCTCTCTAGGGGTAAATGGGGTGGCTTGTTACACCCCAGAAGGGGTGGGGCCAAAGGAAAAGGGGCGGGGTCAGAATCGCCAGCCTAATTTAGCATGAGACTCGTGTGGTCAAGGCTGCGTTTCAAGTTGTTAAAATGGTTTGCGCGAGATGCAGGGCATGAGAACGGGGGGCCCGCCAACTCACTGGCAGAGCACTCTGCATCTGTCTTGGAGGGAGCATGGAACCATGAGGACTAGCAGCCATGGAAAGCCTCCGCCTCCATGAAGTGGGCGCCTCTCTCAGCAAATCTCCCTTCTCAGAGGCTGCTGCTGTTCCTCCTCCTCCTCCTCCTCCTCGTGGCCGCCACTTGCTCACTTAGCAGGCAGAGAATCCGGGAGCAAATCGGCGGCAGCGTCTTGTGCTCCTCCGTCTCTCCGCTGCTGCCTGGTCCCAGGCAAGAGGCAGGCGAGCAGAACGGAAGTGGAGGGGCAAGCCAGGGGCTCCTGTCGGTGGGCCCCTGAGGCCCTCGGCATGTGCCCAGCCAGCCCGGCCCCTGAGGGCAGCCCTGCTTGTTTGGACGCAGCAAGCTTTTATCTGCTCCCCTCTCATATTTGGGTCAGCAGATAAGCTTGTGCCGCGTCCACTCAGCAGAAATCCTTCCGGAGTCCTCGCTTTGCCGTTTTACTGCCCCGGCACAAAGGGCAGTGTGGCGACCGGGATGGGGGCTCCGCAATCCCCGAGTCGGAACAGGAGACGACGAGGGCAGCCTGATCCGCGGGGCCAGTGGAGGCGGAAGAACAGGGCTGTGAGGAGAGAGTCCTCCTGCAGGGTCCCACCTGGCCTGCTCGCTTCAGGTCTGGTAGGGGAGACGGTCCCATCATCCGCACTCAGGACAGCGTCAACTGCCCGCTCTTGCTGGTCACTCGGGTGCCAAAACGGTTCTGCTCCCAGCGGCCTCTGGCAGATGCCCGGGATCGAGTGTGCCACCTTGGCGCAGCTCCACGGTCTCAGGGCAGCCAGTGCTGTCGCCGGCACCCGTCTGCTCCTGCCCAGTTGCTTCCCACACACCCCATTCTGCCCAGACAACTTCTGTTTGCTGGTACAGCAAAGACATCACCCTGCCAATAAAAATGTGTATAGTCAAGGCTGTGGTTTTCCCGGTTGCAATGTATGGCTGTGAAAGCTGGACCATAAGGAAGGCCGAGCGCCAAAGGACTGAGGCCTTTGAACTGTGGTGCTGGAGGAGACTCCTGCGAGTCCCTTGGACCGCAAGGCGATCCAACCGGTCAGTCCTAGAGGAGATCAACCCTGACTGCTCTTGAGAAGGCCAGATGCTGAAGATGAAACTCAAGCACTTTGGCCACCTCATGAGAAGGAAGGACTCACCAGAGAAGAGCCTGATGCTGGGCACAATAGATGGCCAAAGAAGAAGGGGACGGCCGAGGATGAGGTGGCTGGATGGGGCCCCTGGGGCGGTGGGAGTGGGCTTGGGTGGACTCTGAGAGATGGTAGAAGACAGGAGAGCCTGGAGGAAGGTTGTCCATGGGGCCGTGATGGGTCAGGCATTATCCATCACAGCGGCAAAGGAAGAGTTTGAATGGTGGTTGTGATACTTCTGTGTTTCTAATATGGCCACAGGAAACAGAACCTTCCCAGTGGTTCCTTTGGTTCGGAGCAGTCAGCTGTGGTGAAGTCAGTAAACACAGACTCACCGAGCAGGATTTTCTGTGATATGCCAAGTGATCTTTGGCATGAGGATGGGAGACATTGTATTGCTGTTTTTTCTTTGTGAAATGTGCGTGCGTGCGTCCGTTCCTTCTTCCAAGGAAGCTCAAAGCAGGTAGTCTGGTTCTTCCCACTTTTGCCCATTTGAGCCTTACAACAACCCTGTGAGGTAGGTTAGGTTGAGAGCGAGAGAGCGAGAGAGAGAGCGAGACAGAGAGAGCGAGAGAGAGAGCGAGAGAGAGCGGCATGCTGCTGCTGGTGGAATCCTCTTTAGAAGAGGAGAGAAACTGCATTGAGGAATGGTTCATGCCAGGAATTTTTTCTGGTGGGGTGGGGCTGACCAGGAAGTGCCTAGACCCTTGAAGGGTGTCACTGTGTCCATCAAATGCAGGAAGAGAGAACTGCTTCCTTTAAGACAGGGATGAGTGGCCACCAAGCCCTGCCACACACCCCCCCCCCCGGCCCAGTGCATCACGAGAGGCAAGCTAGAGCCTGTCTGTCAAGCGAGGCTTCTCCTGGCTAAGGCTTCTCCCAGAAGTCTCCGGGGAGCTGCAGCCGGGCCTGAGGCTCGAGATGCTGCTAAGATGGCGGCTTTAGGCCGGCTCTGCTTTGCGGTTGTCGAACTGTGAGCTTTCTCGCCCTCCGTCCTGTCTTGGATCTTAGGGTCTTAGATCTCCCTGGGACCGGGCGTCTGGGCTCTTGCTTGCCTGGTTTTGTACCTTTTACTTGGCTTCAAATGGCTGGCTATCCCTGCGTTTGGCTGTGCGGTCTCCGCATTCGTATTTTCTCCCGCCCTGGCCGGCCCATGGTCACACAGCCGTTTCCCTGGCTGAGCTATCGCACTCTTCAGTTCATGTGAGAAACATCCTCTGGGCAACATACCCATCAGAGCACACAAATGAACATTTCCAAACTGTGAAGTACCGCTTGTGTTCAGACAGCAGGATAACCCACCTTCGAGAGCTGTGGGTTGTGTTGCCTGAACCTTGCACTAACCAGCCACTCTTGCTTGACCTTAAACAACCCGTTGGCACCAGCCTAGGCCTGGCTGTTGGACTGGGAACTGTGGGCTGTTCGTCACGGTTCATAATCTCAGCTGGGTTCGGACGGCCTGCATGTTCTTCTTAGTAGCTGCCCACCTGCGGGGGAAAGAGCAGTCCAGTCTGGAATCAGAATTCCCTATCCCAGCCTGATATTCTAACCTGGACAACAGATCTCCAGATGTTTTGGGCGCCCATCATATTTGAGCCTTGGCCCTGGGTTTCCAGGAGCTGAAATGGCCTTATTTTCTGGCCATGCCAGGTATAACCCAGTGACAGAGAGCATGTGGTTAGAACATCTGCAGATGTTGTTGGAATTCCAGTGGTGCTGATGGAAACATCCTTCAGCAACATCTGGAAGGCTGCCTGTTCCCCGTTGAAGGCTGCGGCTGCTTGTTCCCCGTTGCCTCCAGCAACATCTGGAAGGCTGCTTGTTCTCCGTTGGCGTTCCTCTAATCACAACTGCGCCATCCTTGCAAAGAGAGCATCCAGAACTTAAAAAGGCACACGTAGATGAAACGATGTCACTTCACCTTCTCTCTCATATTTCCTGCCGCCCTTCTGCAAGCAAAGGTCAGATCCCTCTTGCCAGAGCTTTGCACGGATCACTTCCAGAGGGCTTTTGAAATCAGGCTGAAGGTGGCATGACGTCAGGTTGCTTTTCTGTGCGTTTGGGCACAATTCCTGTTCTTGGGGCATTTCTCTCCCAGCGCTGGAGAAGCTCTGGGTATCCCCCAAGCGTGTTCATTGCTCTTCGCATAGGACAAAGCCAGTCCTTGGCTGCAGGTCTGGGGGGGCACTTGTGAGTGAAAGCACCAGGAAGTTCTCCTGGAGAGAGATTTTCCCCCGATGCTTGTGCAAAATCCAGCCGCCGTGTGTGCATGTGCTTGTGTGTATATTTTAAAGGTCTGTTTATGGTTTTATGCTTCTGTGTTCTGTCCTCGGTGGCACTGTTTATATTATTATAATGGTTAAAGAATACGGGTGTTGACTGTTAGATGTAAAAATATTACAAGCTCAGAGGAATTTCATTGCGTCTATCAAGCCAGAGTTTGGTCTTATGCAGCATCCTGGTTCAGTCCATGACCAACTGGATGCTTTCAGGAAACGGACAAGCTGTTTGCCTAATCCTCAGCTGCCTCCCCAGCAAATGCTGTTCAGAGAGGCAGACTGCTCCTAAGCATGGGGGTTCTATCACAAGAGGACTTCTCTGAAATGAAATCTGGCCCATGGGCTAAAGGCTCTCAACACCATTGATCTTTGGGGTCTGCGTTTCTCCATTCTTGTATATTTTTAGTTGGGACTCCTGGGGAATTTGAAATGGTTGTTCAAGTTGGGGTGTTTTGTTGATGAAGAAAAGGGAAAACGGAGTCCTTTAGGATGCCCCCTTTCCTTTGCCTCTGTTGTTATCCAAGGTATTTGCCTTCCATCAGAATTTGGTGCCTCTAAAAATATTTGGGAAGCAATCTTAAAGGTGGAGAAATAGGGCAATTAAAAATATGTTGTGATCTTTTCCATTGTATACACAGCCCCCCTTGAGATTCATTGTGAGGGAAGAATGATCTGAGACTACCAAGAAATCTTGAAATGGTTCCTATTCTCTCCTCGATAGATGAAACATTGAAGGGCTTGCTTCTTTTATCAAGGCAAAATTGGCCAACACCCTTTCAGTATAACACAAAGCATTAAAAGATTACCCTTCTGACACTCACCATCCCTTTTGAGAAATATTTACACTCTGGGCTCAATTTAATCTCTGCTTGAAGAGGAAGTAGTACAAAAGGGGAAAATTATAGTGCTAGAAATGTATTCTGTGGGTGGTATTTATAGGAAATGGGACACCTGATGTAATTTTTAGCTCAGCTGATTTTTACTCAAGGAGTTACCTGTCCGTGCATTACATAGGATGGGAACTGACCATTTTTACTATTAAGATTTGGGAAATATTGACTGGTTTCAGACAAAAAAATGCTCAAGGATTGAGGGTGGGTTGTGGTCAATCTAAGAATTGTTGATAAAAAGTGGGTTGTGATGTTAACCACAAATAACCCATGAAATGAATTCTTGGCTTGCTGGGTAGGAAACTGTGGGTTGTTAGCTGGGTTCAGACAACAGAACCCATGTTTCAAGAACCCAGAACAGTTCCAGAACAGCCCACACTCAACCCATACTCAGTCTTGAGCATGGCCTGTCGTGTTGACTGTACCAGCCATCAGGCAGTTCTTTCTTCTTTTTTGTCTTCAACCTTTTTCAGTAAGAAAAATTCTGGAAGTCAGGACTTGTAGTTCAACACGTCTGAAGGTCCCCATCCTCTGGTCAGGCAGGTTAAAAATCCTACAACAACCACCAGTGAAAAAAGAGAGGCCTCAGCTTCTTGGGTGTATCCTGAGCTTCCTCTTTCAAGTTTCTAGTCCCCTTTGTTGGAGGAGACAGCATGGATGCAGGATTGTGCTGCCATCCATGTAATGTGGCTATCGTATGACTAAGGGCCCAATTCTATCCTTGTTTAGACAGGAAAAAATGTCCTACAGCATCTGGCATTCCCTAGGGAATTGTAGGACATTATTCTGCCCAAACATGTAAGGAATTAAGCACTCAGGTAGCAACGACCCCCAATACCCACACAGCAAAGCCCTGTGGAGTGGGTTTTATAGGAACAGCGGAGCCCTCTGAGATCAGTCCAGTGCAGGATTCTGCTTCCATTTTCCCCAGCAGCTGGTCTAGAGAGGCATTCTGCCTCCGAAACCAGGGGCCATCTTGTCTAGGGGTCATCTCCTCCGTGAATGGGTCTGCTCCCTTTCTAAAAGCCTCCAACTGGAAGGCCATCCTCTGGAAGAGAATCCCAGAGTTCCGCTCTGCAGAGGTCTGTCCTCCATCTCCCACCATTCAGTTTTATGGGACGACACACTGGCTTCAAGTCTCCCATTTGCTCTGCAGCATGTTCTCTTCCTTCCTTTTCGACTACCTTTTTCCCCTCGAAGCTAAAAAAACCACAAATGCAACGTTTCCTCCTTGGGGAACATCCCTAGCCTTTGAACCATTCAGATTTCCCCGTTCTGCGCCTTTTCCACTGCACCGTGTCGGTGTTTGATGTGCAGTGACCACACAAAGCCTTCCAAGCGCAGGCACGCCTCTGATTTCTCATGCTGGCATCCCTTCGCTGCCCTCTGTCATCTTATCACAGGTACATATTTTCCCTGGGCGGGTGAGAGCCCCTGGGTGACGCAGAGCGCCAGTCTCGAGATCAGTTATGCATCGGTCCCCCCACCCCACCCCGAAACAGGGAGACATGATTAAGTGTTCTCTGAGCTTTCAGGAATCCTTGAAGTTTGGACTCGCTCGTGATCTTCACGGTCGACGTGGTGAGACGCAGGTGGGATTACAAGCCTCTGTTCCCTGAGAATAATCTGAAAATGGATCGTGCCGAAAAGCCAACACAAGGCTTCACGTTTGGCACCTGTTGTAGCCGATCGTCCATCCTTTCTTCCTCCAGCTCCACACACCAGATGATGAACATTCCTAAATCTTCATCAGCCTGTTTTGGGGTCTCCACCCCAATCACCCACTTTCCCCCCTAAATATTTTTTTGTCTCTCCCTCCAAGCTTGGTTGAATAATCTCAGTCTTGTGCATGCGCCTTTGGGAGTTGGGTTTGGCCCTGACACTCATTAGTTTCCAATGTGCGCATTAATTTTGGTGGAGAGGCGGGGTGTACCTCAGACAAAAACATGGATTGAGAAATACAGGCTTAGCCTTCAATGCTATTTTTAACTGGCCCTTGTTTGATAAAGTAGATCGAAATGCGGCAGGGAACAGGTGTGGCTCAGGGCTACACGCACCTGAACATAAGGTGCATGTATGAACGGTGTGTATTTCTGGCACATGTAAGCACAGGAGGGTGTGCATGGAAACCCTCTCTAGCACATAAAGATGTGCGCGTGAACACAGTATCTCCCATGCACACGAGTGTGAAGGCGCGTGCAAGAAGTTGGGAAGAACGTGGCCAGCTTTTTCACGCACACGGTGGCAGAGCTGTGGAGTTATGTTTTCGAACTGTTGGTGACATATACTGGGAATATCATGTGCTTTATTATTGCTTTCAGACGCAGAGAGCAAACATTCTCTCGTCTTTTAAACCCATGGAGAACAGGATATTGCTAAATGAATAAACAGGAGTGGAAAAGCAGCACAGCAGACTTCTGGGAGGTGTGATCTTTGGTATGGCCGCATCAGTCTCCTAAGCCTGTCTCTTTTTAAAGGTTAAAATGCCTTTCTAAGGCTTAGCTTTGCTGTTCACTTGTCTCTGCCTCGTGGCAGTCCATTCTTACACTGGCAAGAAAAGATTTAAACTCATTTTAAAGCTTTTTAAAATTAGTTTTATGGGAATTTTAGGGGGTTTCACCCCTCTCCTTTTGCCTGTGGCTCTGTCCACCACTGGAATACAGGCTTCTCCTGGTTGGATCTGTCCCTGGGACTGAAAGAAGTTTGATTCCCCGCACATGCCTTTGATCAAATCCATGGAGATCCAGGAGAGAGACCAAATCTTTCTAAATGACCTGCTCTCTTGGATTCTTCTCTGTGTCCTGAGCAAAAGGGGGATCTCTTCTCCGTGCTGAACAGGGATCCAAGCGAGCTGCCTTTCTCCATTGTGGCATGTGTGCCCGGTGACAGGTCCCCCCAGGTCCCCCCCCTTGGGCCACCCCGTTCATGTCTGAGGTCAGCCACAGGATGGGACAACCGGCAAAAGGCTTCATTCTGAGGCATCTTTGGATGCACCCCTGAAAGAAGCAGGTGTGAAGTACAAGAGCCAGGAAGAGATCCAGACAGTTTCTACAGCAAAATGGATCTTCCTGCAATGCATGATAATAGGGTGTGTGTTCTGTTGAGCATGTGCAAAGTGCCTTTTGGTCACAGCCACACACACACCGTTGCTAACTTAAGCAAAACTCCTGTGTTGCTCCTGGAAGCCCTTGGCTGTTCAGACACTTTTGCCTGGAGCAAAACTGGAGGTGATTCTAGTTTCAGGCCTCACCTGTTTTTACCTGCTGGAAACTGGATGTTGGGATACCTGGAGTGAAATCTGGGTTGATCTGGCAGGGAGTTACTTGCATTATTTTGGCTCCCTTCCCTGTCTCTTCCGTATCCCCTGAATCCCATTTCCCAAATGCCTGGCTGCAGAACCCCTGGCTGCCCTTTTTGCAAAACATAAACATTTACAGACCCCGATCTATCGCTTTGCTGTGCTTTGTCTGGTTTGCAGCATATACCCCTGGCTGCTTTTAAAAAAGTGCAGTCCTGAAGAAAAGTGTTGAAAGGACAAAAGTGCCTCTGAGCACATGCAGAGTTTTTCCTTCCTGCAACCCCCCTCCACCTGTCACTCTGAGCTGTACTAAGGCTACTGACAGCGACTAGTCCTCATGGTTATATGCTTCTATGTACGCCAGTTGCTGGGAATCGCGGATGGGAAGGTGTTGCATTCGTGACCTGCTTGTTGATTCCCTGGACTTGCACAACCCAGGCTGGATCAAGCTCAGATCTTTTTATGAGATCATTCTAGGCAGTGCTTAGAAACTTAAGCACTGCAAATTTAGCCAGACTGCCAAATGCAATCCTGATCATTTCCTGTAATAAACCCAGAATACACTTAGCTCTCCGGGCTCTTCTTTTTCCATGACTGGCCTACAGCGCCACGTGGTGGTTAACACTTAGAGATATAGAAACAGAGTGAGTCAACCGGCTCCACTCGCAACATGCCCACCATGTGGACGTCCAGCCTATCCTTGAACACCCGCACTGATGGGGCCTCAACCACCTTCTGTGGAAGCCCAGTCCACACCCTCGGGGTCCTGACTGTCAGGAAGTGCTTCCTGGCATCCAAATGGAACCTTGGCTCCCTGAGCTTCACTCCGTTGGGGCGCGTCCTGCCTTCCTCTGCAGGGGACAACAGGTCTCTACCCACCTCTGTGTGACATCCCCTCACATACCTGTATGTCGCCAACAGATCCCCTCTGAGTCTCCTCTTCTCCAGGCTGAAGAGACCCAGTTCCCTCAGCCTCGCCTCATACGGCATCCCCTGCAAACCGGCCACCAACCTTGTGGCCCTGCGCTGCACTGACTCCAACCTGGCTATATCCTTCTGGTAATGAGGGGTCCAAAACTGAACACAATACGCCAGTTCTGGGCGCACCAGAGTCGTACAGAGTGGTAGTAATACCCCTCTCGATCTAGAAGCCACACTTCTGGCTACGCAACCAAGGGTGGCGTTCGCCCTCTTGGCCACCGCATCACACGGCTGACTCATGTTTAGCCTGCAGTCAACCAGCACCCCGAGGTCCCTTTCACAAGTGCTGCTCTCCAGCCACTTGTCCCCTAACCTGTGCTTATGACACCCATTCCTGTGCCCCAAGTGCAAGACCTCGCACTTACCCACATTGAACGCCACCCCGAAGAACCTTCTATGCCTGAATTTCCCAGACTACCAGGGGGCACCTTGGTCGTGCTGTGAGAGATGCTCTCACGTGCTTACCCCAAGAGAGAAATCAGAGCATTATTTTTTCAATGAATTTTTAAAATTAAAAGCATCCACACACGCTCGATGGAGGCTGCTGGTGGGACCCCTGCCTTGCCTACAGATGGGCCCAGCTTCGTTCTTGGCACCTCCAGGCGGAGCCGGAAAAGATGCTGCTGGAAATTCTGGAGAGGGGTTTCCAGTGAGTGTTGAGCAGACCGGGCTGGATGGACGGGGGAGCTGGGTTGGGCGAAGAGAGTTCCCCAAGTTTTCCGACAACAGCCATGCGGTGTTGCTCCTCCTCTTCACCCTTGCCGCCTGCTGTGCGCCTGACCCCGTGGTGTTCAGAAGCAGGAGCTCTGCTTTCTCTGAGCTGCTCATCTTTCCTGTCTTACCTTGGATTCATCCTGGGCATTGATGTGTGTGTGTGCAGCGGCCTTGCTCAGGGTTCCCCGCAAACCTTTAGCCTGCACTTCCACCGCGCCAACACTAGAGGGCAGAGTAGGATTGTTGCATCTGCGATTGTTCTGATGTTTGGTAAGGAACATGCTCCGAATTAGGATGGGAAACAAGCTCCCACGAACAACTGAATGAGTACTGGAGCAGGTCCATTAGCCACAGACTGCTGAGGAGGGTGGAATTGGGGTGAGAATGGATCAACGGCCCAGCTAGCGGGAACCACGAAATGTTGCTGGTCCAAACTTACTGGCTAATAGGGGTTCTGTCCTCAATCGTGTGCGTCAGCAAATTTGTCTCTTCCAGGAAGCTGTTCTTATTTCATCTGGTATTATTTTTCCGTGGAAGATTGTCCCAGATGATAAAAAATATATTTCAAAGATCTTGCAGTCTAGCACTATAGGAAAGGGGAAGGGGGAAGGGCAAGATGAACTGAAGAAAGGCTTGTGACTTTTTGATCTAAACATTGGGATTTGGCAGTGAGACATTTTCACACCCACCTATCTGAGGACTGGATAGCTTTTTTTTTTTGGAAACTTTGCTGCCTCGTGGACCTTCCTATCCATTAAGAAAGTTTGGAAAAACCATGCTGGATTAGCAGACCAACTAGTCCGGCAAATCCAATGGATGCTTCCAAGAATCTCACAGGGTTTTTTTCCCCTTCGGGGTTGGTTTGAGTTAGAAACATAGAAACGAAGAGCTAGAAGGGGTCTCCCGGGCCATCTAGTCTGACCCCCAGCTCCAGCCAGCTCCGCCCACATGCATATAATTAGGTGAGAGCTGTTTTGAAATGGTGCATCTGTGCACTTTTGCTCAGCTTTGTGACCTTTCTCGAGTCTTCCCCATGCTGAGAGAACCAAGGCACTGCCCTTGAAATACCGTGGACTACAGTTCCCAGAAGTCCTGACCACTCCCTATGGGGCTGAAGCTGATGGGAGTTAAAGTCCAACAGATCTGGAGTTCAGCGGATCAAGGGAGGCGAGTGCAGAGGTTGCCCTGGGCTAGAATTTGGGAGAGCTGAACTCAAATTTCCATGAGGTTCACTAGGCAACCTTTATTCAGTGACCCTCTTAAGTTAAGACCATCTTGTAGTGATGAAAAGTGAGGGAGAAGCCCCAAGAGTTTTGGGGTGGAAAGGAACCTACATAATCCTAGTAATAAATGCAAGTAAAAAGTGAGACCTTTCTCCCCGGAGCAAAGTTTGGGGCACGGATGACTTTTTTTGACGGCTGGCGACATGCTGGACTGGCTTTCCAGATCGTGTTGGGCTGCAGTTTACTTCATCCATGGCCACTGGCCAAACCGGCTGGACTGAGAGCCTTGCTACAGTCTCCCTGGCCCTTCCCATGGGCCCTCATGTGGCTACTCAGAGGCAGGGAGAAAGTTCTCTGCCTGTGCACAGAGGCACCCTTGCCTCAGGAGCAATTCAGGGTTGCATTTCCATCCAAACTGTTTCCATGGTTCAGAAACACCACTTTTCTCAGGGGCAACCGGAGCTGGGCACACACCAAGGGCCCCTTCCCCACCAAAAACTGCAGAGGAAGATGCCCTGAGGCCCTTGCAGCCGGCTCTCTGCCTGCCCAGCGAGCGAGCGATGAGAAAGCGGACGAGAAGCAAGAGTGACGGCAGTGGCGAGCTGGTGGCTGCCTGGCCGGCCGTGCTGAGGGGCCCTCCAAAGCCCGCAGCGCGCTGCCTCTGGCTCGTCCCGTGTGGCCCCGTCTCCCCTGGCAGCTTGAGCGTTGCCCTTTTAAGAGGACACTTCTTGCTGCTTGAATGGGTTTTGGAGTCCAAGCATGTCCATTGTTGCCAGTGTTCCCGTCCCGGGCAGCTCCATTGTGCGCCAGAAGAGCTGGAGCTGGGCGGGCAGCGGGCGGCAGGCTTCTGAGCAGGAGTTTGCCGCTCGCGGCCCTTTTGCGGCGGGACCCCACGCCTGCAGGACCGGGGCGCAACCGGAACTCCCAAAGGCAAGTATACCTAGCTGCAGGGACCACCTCTGCCCTTTTGACCTCGCCCCACTGCCACCGACAGAGGGCTCTCCGGGCTGCCCCCTTCCTGCCCCCCACCGCCCAGCCCTGCCCCTGTGCTATCTCAATCCGGAAGGATTCAGCAGCTGGGGTGTAGGGAGGAGAAGCCTCCCCAGTTTAGTAAGGGGCAACAGGTGGCGCCCCCACTTAACGGATGGGTTGGCACAGGGCCTTTCGGGGACGGCACCGGTCCGCAAAAGTTTCCCCAGGAGGCAGGAGGGTCTTTGGGGGCTCAGGGACGCGGGCGTGCGCCTCCTCTGCTGCCGGGAGGGTGCCCGCCCCGGCGCATGAGCAGCACTCTCGCAGGCCCCGCAGCGAGAGAGCGAGTGGGTGGGGGCTTCTCCCGCCACCCCCCCCCCCCCGTGGCTCCCCGCTGCCTGCGAGCGAGCGCGGCATTCACTTGACCGTTGCTGGGACACTCGTCTCCACGGCAACGTCCGAGTGCCTCGGCCAGGGTGATTATTTAACCGAACTCCCAGCTCCCCGAGTCCCCGCGGCAGCGGTGGCGCCGGGGGGACGGTGGGTGCTCGGGTGCTCCCGCTCCGTGGGCGCGCTTGGGGAGCAGGCTGGGGCAGGGACCCGAAAGGAAAGTGCCTGAACTTTTGCTTTTGCAGGTCTGGGGACGTCGCTTGGACTGGCTGGCGGCCCAGCGGTGACAGCGCCGTGCTTCCGAGGGGCCCAACGGCCCATGAGCATCCGTGTTTCCGGGGTGGCAAGAGGCATGGGACGGAGTGCAGTGTTGTTCGTTCTCCCGCTAATATTGCACTTGTCCCGGCCTCCTGCTGTCCTGGGCTCACCAGCTGGGGACAAACCTGCCGGCCAAGTGACCCCTTCTGCACACCTTTGGGATACGGAGTCACGGTGGGCTTTTGGAGACTGCAGAACGGTGGAAAAAGACAACAGGACAACGTGAATTCATCCGGTTGATAAAGAAGGTTGGCTTTGGTCAGGAGAAAGATTCCTTGTGGGGAGTGGATTCTCTTGCTACAGCCAGAAGGAAAAATGTGCAGCAGCAGAAAGGAATTAATAATAATAATAATAATAATAATAATAATAATAATAATAATAAATCATTACTTTAGTAATAATTATTTTGAGAATGCTTTCCTTAATGCTCAAAATGCTTCTGTGTCTCAACACAGAGTTCAGATTCTTATTTTTGAAGAAGAAAAAAAACCCAAAATGCAGTCGGTGTTGAATTTGGGCTTACTGCTATGAAGGTCAACTGGATTAAGGATTCTTCACTGCACCTCACCCCCAAGAAGACCCTGGAAATGATAGCTAAACTAGAAGGGAGAACTCAGGAGTGACAGAACTCTTGCTAACCCATGGATGGCAGAATTCCTTTTTCATGGGTGGTGGGAGAGAGATGGAGGTCAAAATATTGTAAAAGCTTTTTTTTTTAGATGTATGGAGAGTGAGGCTTGTTGCAGTATGTACTAACTTTTCCGTTGCACAGGACAGTCTTGGGTGGATCCACAATGAGCCAAGCTTGCATGGTGAAAATTCAGAATATTTCAAGCTTAGACAAGGAGGCTCGTTATCAGAGCTCCTGGCCCACCCTCCAAACATCCACGGGGACTGAGAAATTAGAAAACCAGCCAGAACTTTTATGGGCAAATTCATGTATCCCCAAAGGGATGGGAAAGACACACCAGCAGAGACAGCATGCTGGTAGGAATTAGCTTTGTAGCAGCCCTCTCCTATTGGCTGGTTCCCTTGCCCCCCATAATCCTTTGCTGATTCCTTTGGTCAAGGATTTTTGTGAGTCCTGCAGACAAAACTGCTGGACTCTGGCTATCAACTTTTGCTTTCCCAAAAGAAAAGAGTGACATTTTCCAGTCCAAAGTGTGCGTGCGTGTGTGTGTGTGTGTGTGTTTGGGGCAAAGGCACAGAAACGATGCCCACTTCGTTAGGGTGGGCGGCCAGGAGTCTTTGAGAAGAGAGGTCCTGGTTTTGCATTGCTGGCGGGCTTCTCCGATGTCCCTCGTTCAAGGTCCTTCCAGTAAAATCCGGCGGAACGGCTCAAAATCCTCAGGGATAGTATCTGCCAAAAGGGAGAGTGTTTCAGAAAAACAGTGCCAGAACTTCACTGGTTCTGAGCCCACAAAGTTTGGCTGGTGCTCGGCCACTTCCAGTTTCTATGGAGCAGCTGCCTTACTCCTGGGAATTGCCCCTCGCATATTGCCCAGCTATGGGAATTGGAAGCCACCGTTCATACCCATGCAGTGAAATCCTAAGGTTGTCCCCACAGAGTTCCATAGGACTTGTTCCCAGGTAAGTGTATGTCACATTTTTTGGGTAACATTTATACCCCAATTTTTTGGTCTGAGGGGCTCAAGATGGCTTGCACAGTCCTCTGCTCTGAATGTTCACAACAACCCTGTGAGGTAGGTTAGGCCAAGAGTCAGTGGCTGGCCCAGTCACCCAGTTGGCTCCGTGGCCAACTGGGGACTCAGACTCAGGTGTACCTGAGTTCTAGTCCCAATTATGATGCCACATCAGGTCCAGAATGGCCACTTAGGTAGCATTGATCACGTTTGCCACTTACGGACTTGGGCTTGGCTTTGGTGGAGGGTTTTTCTTGCTTTCAGGCCCTCTCTCCACATCCCACCAAAATGCCCTGCTTTCACGGTGAATGCCACCCTATACCGTTTTTGCTCTGACTCCAAGGAAATCGGGCCTCACTGGGGACTACAAAGCTCCACCCAACCGGCCACAGTCGTCTTCGGACGGCTCACCGTTGCAGCGATACTGGAGGTTGGACCAGATGATGTTCTCCTGGGAGAAGCAGAACACCCCCAAGCGCCCGCCTCGCATGGTCGTGTCAATGATGACGCCCGAATCAGCCACCAGCTGCGGTCCTTCGTAAAGCAGCACCCTGTCCGTGGGGGACATAAAGCGTGGAAACATCACCACGGGGCACGATAGGAGAGGGAGACGTGAGCATGGACCTTGGAAGGAGCGTTGCCAGAGTCTAAACACCTGTTTGCTTTTCAGGGGACCGGCTTTCCCCAGCCTGGTACCCACCAGATGTTTGGGGCGACAGCTCCCTGCACCCCAAGTATTAGCCATCCTGGCTGGGGTGACACATGCCTGATTTTGCAGTTGCGACTTCACAAGGGTAAGCGATTTCCTTTTGGGGAATTGATGCTTTTTGTATTTGTTTGTTTATTTTAATGTTGTCCGTGGGGTTGTGAAGAGTCAGGCACGACTTTGCAACAACAACAACAACAATTTATTTTAATAAAATACATTGTAAAGAGAGGGAAAACATATAGGAAAAAGGATGCCAAGGGATATTTGGCAATAATTTATGTATCGACCAAGTTCACCAAAAGGCAAAAATTTCAGGAATGGATGTTTTTGGAAGGCTGTTGGGGCCCCCATCCGCTCCCTGATGCTTGTTCTGAGTTTTGTCCTGTTAAACAGAGATGAGACCAGCCCCAGAGGTCTCCGGGACTGAGAAGAACCCCAAAGTTTCCTGGGACTGCTGTTTTGTCCAGGAAAATGTGTCCCGGGTCTCTCAGCCACGGCTAGGGAGTGTCCACGCCTTCTCAGGGTCCACACCGAGCCGCTCTGGCCAAAATGCAGCGGGATTTGAGTAACTTCCGGAAAATGATGGAGGCTGGCCCGGCCCGGGACATGGAGGGGAGGCCCTGATGGGAAAGGGGGCAGCCTGTGTGTGTGTGGGGGGGGGCTCCTTTTCTCATGCTCTTGCGGAGAAAGGGGGAGAAAGTTCCCAGGGCCGCTGCTGCTCCTCCCTGCGAGGCCCTCTTCTCTTCTCTTCCCGCACAGGCGCTCCCCTCCCACCTCCTTCCATTGTCCAGTTTCTTTTTGCATTTTAAAAAGGCCCGTGGTGGGCCAAAGCATTCCACGGGTTGCCATGGCGACCCAGACAATGGGCCGTGGGGCCCAGCGCCTGAACGGTTCTGGGGAAGGCAGCGTGGGGGGGGCCAGTTCCCAGTGGGAAGGAGCTGCCCCCCCACCCGCTCACAGAGCTGTCAGCTCAACATGAAGGCCGGCCGCGTTATTAAACAGGAAAAGCCCTAGGGAGGGGGCCTGCCGGCGCAGTGTTTACCCCCAAAGCCTTGAGTTGCCCCCACCCCTGCGTAGAAGTTTCCCCTCTTGCGTCTCCTCATGGCCTCCCCACAGCTAGAAACGCCTGCTCTGGCTTTGCCCTCGCAGACGGCTCGAGTGAGCAAGCCAGGCTGCACAAGCCCAGAGTGGGGGGAACGACTACTTGCCCTGCATTTCTACCCCGCCTTTCCTCCGTTTCCGAGGAAGCTGAGGCAACGTACGAGGCTCTCCTCCCCACCATGTCCCCGCTCCTCACCTGATGTAGCCCACCTGGGGCCGATGCAAGAGGCGCCACCGGTAGGAGGTCTTGTCCTTCCACCCCACATTGCGTGGGTCCTTCCAGAGCAGCCGCACGTGGTCGGGCGTGTGGCCCGTGTGCCACAGGGCATTGCGCAGGTATTCGCCTGGGCCCGTGTTGGACTTTATCGCCTGCCGGGGAGAAAGGCAACAAGGGGGTAAGGGAACAGAGAAGAACTGACGTCTTTATCTGCATGCATTTTGTTTGCTTTAATGTTTATATCCACGTTTTAGCTTGCAGGGAAGGCTGACCCAGTGCTCCTCTTCACAACAACCCTGTGAGGTAGGTTAGGAGGAGAGTTAGAGACTGGCCCGAAGTTATCCAGTGAGTGTCATGCCTGAAAAAGGACTTGAAACTCAGGCTCCAGAGCCCCGGTTTCATGCTCTAACCAGTAGGCCACATTTGAACCTTTGTGACAGGAATCGGCCTGTGGACTCCGTGTAATTTCGGACTTCCCTGTGCTTTTAGCTCATGTGTTGAAATGATGAGTGAATCTATGTTATGTCGGGCATCTTTGGTTACGCATGCGATGGGGCAGAGTCAAGAGCCTTGCTAAAAGTGGAGGTACGGGAAGAAAGCTAGGACCCCTCGGCCACCTCCTGACTTCCTCATGGGGGGGGGGCAGCAGTGGCTTCTGCATATAAACAGCCTGCAAGGAAGGGGTTAAAAGTGCAACTCACAGGTGTGGCCTTTGGACCAAGTTCAGTTGCAGGCAACTCTCAGAGCCCTAGAGTTTAGGCCATGCTGGCTGAGGCTTATGGGCATTGTAGTCTGCCCCCCCACCCCCCAGAGGGTACCAGGTCCTGGAATAGGCTATATTAGCTCCACTGTTTGCACAAGTCACTTGGCTATCAGTTGGTTTCTCCTCATGCAGAAGAAGCCGTGATGCTTGACTTGTGGATAAGGGTGGCTTGTATCCTGCCTCACAGCAGACTGACTGGTATTTCTTCTGTTGGACAGTCCTGCACTTGAAGGTTATCCTCTGCATGGTCCAACCCTGGTTTAAAGAGAAGAAACCGAAGAAGGGGGAGCAGAGCAGGGGCCTCGAAGCTGCCCCCCAGAGCTGGTGGTAACTGCATAGTGGATGGAGCTGAGTGGGGAACCTGCTCAGGTGAGCTGCTTTCCTTTTCTGAATTTGCACCTATGTGCATAAATTAGCATGTGCGCACGGTTTACGAACCCTGTCCTCGTTTGCTTTCAAAAATGCCTTCTGCTCTCAGTTTTGGTCATGTGTCAAATGGCAATCCTAGTTGTGCAGGGAGGACTTTTTTTCCTCTTCCCTCCCCATTAGTGTTTCCTTGTATGCCACCTCTGTTCTAGATTGTAAGTCTGTCATAGTTTTACTGATTATATGTAAATCACTCTGAGAGTCTTTTTTTGGTGGAGTGGGCCGAGGAGCAGGATAAAATGCAATAAAGACAGCCAGTGTGGCATAATGTTTATCAAGAGCTGGGAGATCTGGGTTCTAGTCTCATATTCAGCCTTGAAGCTCATTGGGTTCCTTTGGGCCATTTATGAACTCTCAGCCTAACTTACCTCACAGGGTTGTTGTGAAGATAAAACGGAGAAAGCGGGGATTGTGAAAGCAGCTTTGTTTTCCTTGCAGGAAAAATAGCTGATAGAAATATATCAGAAATGAATATTGCCTGGGAAGAGAACACCTAAATTCCAGAAGGTATCTGTGAGTGGAGCGAACAGCATTACCAATGCAGTGCTATATTTCCTGGGTCGTCAGTGCTTGGGGTAGATTATCCCTGAGAACCCTTCTCCCCTAGGGCTTCTCTTGGGGGAGAGCCGCTGACTGACCTTGAGTTGCAAGCTCGGCTCTGCCACGGCACGAAACGGCGTGGCCTGCCAGTAGGTCTGCTCTGTTTGTTTCCACATGACCACGTAGAAGCTGGCGCTGTCTTGGTAGGCAAAGATGAATCCGGCATAGTCATCGTCGGTGATGGTGTTGACGTGGAAGGTGCCCTCAAAGTCCACCCCGTTGAACGCCGTGTATCCTGCCCCACAAAATTGGAGTGCGTTAGGGAGTCCTGCACTGCGAGCCATCAGAAGATGTCCCTCTCACCAGTCACATGTGGCTGAGTGTACAATGACAGGCCCTTCTCACCGCTCAGCAGTTCTGTGACTCCCTTACTTTTGCAATTCTTCCAGAAAGCTCTCAAGAGCCACTTATTCTAGCAGGTCTTCCCTCAAATCCGGGCAATTCTTATTAGCAAGTTTAGTTTGTCATGAATTCTGGTGTAACTGATTTCCCTGAAACATTGCAATAGGCATTTTTAATTGGAACTACTTTGTCTGTGTGGGGGCGGGGGGAGGGTTATGACAGGAGAGGATTCCAGTGTTAGAGGCAGCCCAAAAGGAATTTCCAATAGAAATATCAGCCACATTTGCATGACGCTTCAAAACAGCCTGCCACAAAACCCCAGAAAATGCAGCACTGCAGAGAAGCTTGGGGGTGGGAGGGAAACAAAAGATCCTTTGCATTCTTGCAAAGATGATCAGAACTTCTCAATGGAGGCTGCTAAGGGGAAACCAACACTGCAAATCGGGCTGCAGCTTTTGTTGAATGGAGTGCCAGGTGAGTGAAGAACCTGGTGACTTCTAACTGTTTGGGACTCGTAAGCCCAGTCTAGGAGTAAATCCCTAATAAATTCTTCAGGACATCAGCAGCCATTGACCTAGGCCTTCTGAAAGACAATTTTTCCTCTTCCCTCCTCATCTTTCTTCCTTGCACGTTGCATCTTTTGAAATCGCATGCCTGCAGCAAGACAGTTTTGTCTTACTGAGTGCATAGAAGATGCTGCAGGAAACTTTTAGGCAGAGGAGCAAGATAAAAATGCTTTACATATATCAAATAGCTACATGTGGATATGAGAGAGAATCTTCCTCTGATCACTTTCCATCCTCTACCTACCCCAACCTCCCAGCATGTGGCAGGCCCAGCCCTACCCCTCCTCTGGGTGCCAAGGAGCATTTTGTCTTGTGTAAGTTTAAACAGTCCATGCTTAAATGCCTCTTACCCACAGCCAAGCCTGGGTCACTGTTCATTGTCTGTACAATTTCCATTCCCTGGAAGGTGGGGAGAGAAAAAATATTGCTCACAAGGAGGTTGATGATGGGTTAGAGATGACAGCGCTACCTATCAGGGGCCTCTGTTTCCCTTGGCAGTAAAAACATCAGGATAAACTTGGTAATGTTAAGATTCTGTTCTGCCATGAAGCAGGGAGAGCTGGAATAGGGTGGCTCCTCTTCCCCTGAAAGTATATAAGCAGGACAAATTTCCGCTGAATATCTTCACCATCATAAGGGCCATTCATGGGTGAGAATAAAGAGGGCTTTTTGGTGGTGGTCCCCAGCTCCTGAACACTCTCTCAGGAAACTGTCTGGTTCCCACACAGCTATCTTTCCAACCCCAACTGAAGGCTCTTCTGTTCTCCTGGAATTTTAAAAGGATGTTTAGATTAGTGTTTTAAGATGCAACCCTACACGGGCCTGCGAGTCCATCTAGTCCAATAGAGTCAGCACTGACTGGCAGCTGCCACTCGCCAGACTTGTGGACACGATTCCTTTCTAGCCCTACTGAGCTAGAGATTTTCTGCATCTGCCACAGAGACATACCGCCCTTCCCAAAGTCTCCCCCCAGATAATAAATCCAATTTTGAATGCCAGGCATCCCTCACAATACCTGGTTGAGAACAACCCAGTTGGGATCAATCTGGGCATCGCCCTCGGGATCCAGGATGACCGTCTGGTACGCCCGGAAGTCGGTCAGTGTCACCTCAGAGCTCTCTGGGCACACGTCCAACGGGTCAGCCACGGTGTCATTGTCGAAGTCCTCCTCACAGGCATCGCCCACTCCATTGCCTGAACAGAGCCATAAGCAGGTCTCGATTGATTGATTGATTGATTGATTGGCTGATTTATATCCTGCCTTTCCTGCAAAGGGCTCAAGGCAGCTCACACCATTCTCCTCCTCCGTCTTCTCCCCACAACAGCAACCCTGTGAGGTAGGTTGGGCTGAGAGGCTGTGACTGGCCCAAAGCTGCCCAGTTGGCCCCATGGCTGAGCGGGGACTCGAACCCAGATCCGCTGAGTCCCAGTCCCAGGCTCTTAACCACAACGCCACACTGGCTCATGACATGTGGAGCATGTCAGAGGAATGAGCCTTGCTACGGATCTCTGGCACCAGGGAATCTCTTGTCCCCCGAGTGGTGAGCCGCTTCTCATCCAAGCGCCAAGCTAGATTTCAGAGAAGCTCTCAGGCTGCATTCCAGGGAAGGGTGGGCCAAATCCACAAACAATGTAGATTTCAGCACGTAATAGCTCACTGCTTTCAGTGCCTATAATTTTTATGACATTCCACTTCTATCCCACATTTTTTCCCTCTTTGCTCGGAACCCCAGGCTGCTTACAAGATTTTCTTCCTTTCCAGTTCGTCCTCACAACAACCCTGTGAGGTAGGTTAGGCCAGGAGTCAGCAACGGGCTCAAAGTCACCTGGAGAGCTTCACAGGCTGATGGGGGGCTAGATCCCGGACTTGGTGGTGGAAGTTGCCCCCAAAGCTGCACCTAACAGTCTGCAATTTTATTTAGGTGGCTGTCTTGCTTCATGTAGGGTTAAGGCCCACGAGGGCAACGGAAGGAGGCTGGACCGCTGATTGGAGTTGGTGCAGCTCCACAGCCCTCACCTTCCTCTCTCTGACATTCCCCTTTTTTCTGCTTCCAAGGCCTGGTTGTGATGTTCCTTCCACCCAGGCCTGGCCTGGGGCGCAGGGGCTTGGCCTTTGGACTCCAAGCACCAAGAACAGAGAACTTCAGTGTTAGAATCTGAAAAGTCCTATGGTAGAAGGGCCAAATTCCATTTCAGAGAAGCTGAATTTGGTACAGCCAAAGGCCGAAAAACCTAGTATATGTGAACTGATGCTCTTGTTATGGGAAACGAATCCTTAGGAGAGGCAATTCAACCTTGTAGAATGGGGAAAATATGCCGAAGTTGGGAAGGGATGGGAAGGGAACCACACAGCAGACTGAAGCTGCAGGTGGGCCAAATTCTGCACCTTCAGTGCACCCAAAATAACATCATCCATGCACCAAAAAGCAGCACACTTGGCTACCCTGAAGTTTGCAGAAATACAAATGTTAGCAAAGAAAAGAAACCGAGTGTGTGGGAGGGAACTCGCTGCAAATAGTGAGCTCAGTGGTACTGAATGCTAATTGCCTCCAGGACAGGGGGTGGGGAGACTCACACATCTCCTTAGCTGGTCTGTCGACACCCCCACAAAATAGCACCCCGTGTCCCCCTGACCTGGGCAACTTCAACAGCGGCATCTCCATCAGATTTTCTCTTCCTTCCAAGGACATATCCAAGAACGGAAAACGCAACAGGCGCCAACTCTTCTGCAGAGTTGCAGCTTTTCCTTGGACTGCCTCCCCCTTAAAGGGCACTGCCCAGACCCACCCACCGAGCTTTAGGCAGGGCCGGGAAGCAGGATCTCTGCTCCCAGTCTGAGTCGGCGAGGCTCACCTGGGAGGAGGCAGTTCGATGCACCTGTGCGCACCGAGCACACTTCTCTGAAAAAGAGTTTCTGCAGACGCAGATTCGGTGCCGGCCACGGTCCCACTCACCATCCGAATCCTTCTGGTTGGGGTTGGCAACAAGACGGCAGTTGTCTGGCCCGGGGGGCACGTAGTCGGGGATGCCGTCGTTGTCGTCGTCGTTGTCGCATTCGTCTCCCAGGCCGTCGTTGTCCGAATCTAGCTGAGAGCTGTTTGGAATCTCTGCACAGTTGTCTTTCGTATCCTGGTGACCGTCACCGTCCCTGGCAAAGAGGAAGTGGCAGGAGATGGAGCAACCAGGTGCTGAACTATTGCAAGGGGGCAATATTTGTGGGAGTGGGAGTAAGAGAAGGGCTTTTTTAAAATTATTTTTTGGAGGACTGCAGCTTTTGCTTGCTTTCGGAAGGAGCAATTTTCTAGCCCTTATGGTGATTATCTGAATGTGCTGTTCAATTTTGGAATGCAAAAGCTGGCTGAGGAGGTCTGGAGCAACAGAGAACAAATCTGTTCTACCTTTTGCTGCATGGCAGCCTTTCAAGTTTGTGTGCATGCGTGTGTGTTTAAAGGAGCAAGTTTCTAGGCCTCATGGCTGCAAATAGATGCTAAATTTCAGAACCACAAAGTGTGGCTGAGCATGTGCAAACCTCTGCAGCAACCAAGAAATCCCTGCTTCATGGATTTCCCATGTTTCCCATTTCATGTTTCCCATTTCTACTCCAGGGTAAACAGAGCCAGCTCTTTCAACTTTTGTTTTACAGACCCCCTTCCCAGTGAAGGATTGGTTTTCATCTCTCCAGCAAACACATTTGGGATTTCAAATGGATGTTGGGAATCAAACTGACAGTTCAAAACTTCAGCAGGGGGCTGGACTTGATGACCTCTAGGATCCCTCTCTATACATTTCTAATCCTCCACAGGGGAAGCTTGTACTATTGGGTGCTACAACCAGAAATGAACGTGTAGCCAACACTAGTCTTTGTCGGCACAACCCACCTGCCATTCCCCCTCCCACCCCACATCACGAAATAAACCACTGTTTCCGTGGATGATGGGATGGTTTTTCCTGGTTTTGCAACTTACAGGTCCTCATTGGTGTCACAAACATCTCCCACCAGGTCACTGTCAGCATCTGTCTGAAAGAGACCACAGCCTCAGGTGAGCAAACAGGCAACATGCCTTGCACATATTTGCGACAGCAGCCACTTCTGACTTGTTCAAAACTGGGCTGGATTCTGACATCTCAAAATTTGACTGTCAGGTGCACGTAGGAAAAAGGAAATGGGAGGAAAACATGCATATCTTCTTTGCAAATTTAAAAGTGACAGGATGTCCCATCCTATAGTCTAGAATCTTCAAAACAAGGCTACAACCTTTTTGACCCCAAGGGCTGGGTTAGGTGGGGTGTTTGTGTGTGTGTGTGTGGAGGGGTATCCATACACAGCTGCAGTTAAGATCTTGAAGGGGCCATAGGCTGTGACCCAGGCCTTAAAAATACTACATTAAGAGAAAGCAGTGTGTAAAAATCACACTGCGAGGGTCTCATTTGCTTTCTTTTTTTTCATTTCCATATGCTGATTCTGCTTAAGATGAGTCTTGCCTTTAGAATTCCTACCAGCCTCTTCCCTGTGCATTTTATTGCCCTTTGAACCCAACCTCTTCTAAATCTAGGCTTGTATCACCGCACCAGACGGGACCCTGGCAGGGCATATAAGAATTGTTCCACCTTCTTCAAGCCTTGCTCTTAACTTTTGCCTTGCTGGTGATGCTTTAGATTTCAAGTTAAAGCAAGAGGGCTCACAAAATTAAAATAAAATTCCCGCATGTAGAAAGCTAACATATCAAGGAGATGGGTAGGCCTAGAAACCTCCCTTCAGAGGCTACCTTTCTAGGTTCATGGTTTCCTTTTCCTCCAGAGGAGTATTCAGTCCTGTGAGCCTAAAGTGGTACGGTCCAGATACAGGTTGATTCCCGCCGCCTCCTCCATGAACGCTGGTCCCACCCACCCTGGCTGCTACTTCTTTCATACGAGTCCCGTGAAGGTGTCGTGACGCCTTCCTTCCACCCAGACCCCCAACGTTCATACCTGAGTGGGGTTGCTCATCTCAGGGCAGCTGTCGCAGGCATCTCCCACCCCATCTTCATCACGGTCCGTTTGCAGTGGGTTGGGGACCTTGGGGCAATTATCTAACCCATTGGGGATCCCTAAGGGAGGAGAAACGGGGAACACAGAAACATAGAAACAGAGCGAGTCAGAAGGGGCCTCCCGGGCCATCTAGTCTGACCCCTGGCTCCAGCCGGCTCCGCTCACGACACGCCCACCATGTGCATGTCCAGCCTATCCTTGAACACCCTCACCGATGGGGCCTCAACGACCTCCCGTGGAAGCCCATTCCACGCCCTCGGGGTCCTGACTGTCAGGAAGTGCTTCCTGGCATCCAAATGGAACCTGGGTTCCCTGAGCTTTGCTCCGTTGGAGCGGGGAAGTTCTCACCACATTGGCTTCATTCCACACCGTGCCTTTGGCAGTTCAGCTGCCTCTTCCCCACCTCCCTTTTCCTGCAGTTGCCCCATTACACATCTAGTTGTCCTTCCTCCTTTCTCTTGTTCTTTGTTTTATTTATTTGTTTAAAACTTTTGCATACCGTCTTCTAGCAAACGGTCTCAGGACGGTCTTACAATAACACAAAAGCGGAGCACAGCGTCCATTCAGTATAATAAAAACCCACTTAAAATCTCAAACTAAACCTTAAAATACCGGGAAAATAAAAAGGATTTAGCCTGGCGCCAAAAAAGAATGAAGTGAACCTCTCTGGGGAGTGTGTTTCATAACCAAGGTGCCACTGCAGAGAAGGCTCTTCTCCGGGTAGCCACCCTCTTAATCTCCTTCATGGAGGGCTCCCGGGGAAGGACCTCCGACCCAGATCTTAAGGGGCAGGCATGCACATAGGGAAGGAGATACCACGTCCTTCAGATATCCACGTCCTAAGCCATTTTTCCTCTTCCCTGAACTCTCGTGCCTCCTTCGGTGTTTTCCCAACTTCCCCATTGCAGCCAAAGAGTGGATGCGAACTTTTAAGATCAAATATACCGAGTTAGGATACCCTTCTCTCTTCCGGCTTGCTTCTTTCCCTCCCCACGTGTCTCTAGGCATCCCAGCAGGCTCATAGAGGACTGAGTCCCCTCTGTGACATCACGGCAGCTCAGCCAATCACTGCTTGAGGCTTCATCTCTCTTACAATACGGATTCTCCCATCAGCCTCTGGGCCTCGGATGGGTGTGCGTGCAGGCCAGTTCCAGGCTTGGTCCTCCTGAAGGACAGGGGCTGCCCCAAATGCTTCCCACCCCATTGCTCCCCCTCAGAGCTGGGCCTCACCATCCCCATCGATGTCGTTGTCACACGCGTCTCCTTCCCCGTTGCCGTCCGTGTCCTTCTGGTCATTGTTGGGCACGTTGGGACAGTTGTCACAAGCGTCGCCAAAAGAATCCGTATCGGAATTTTGCTGGTCTTTATTGGGAAAGAGGCGGCAATTGTCCTGCGAGTGAGAGTGGGAAGGAAATATGGCTGACATTTAGATGATGAAGCTGCCGCTGGGCCATCCAATGCAGCCTCGCCTGTTGGGGTTGGCTCTCCATGGACTTATAGAGGGGAGGTTGCCTCAGGAGGTTGCCTGGGATCCCTTTTGTGCAGGGGACGGGCAGTACCTCCGTCCATGGATCATTTGGTCGCTTCCCAGCTTTTGTGGAGGTTCCCCCTCAGTTGGGAAAGTTGCACTGCCTCTCCCAAAGCTTAGCTACTGGTGTCAAGAGAGTCAACCAAAAATAAGCAGGTGTTTTGGCCTCACACATGACCCTGGCCACCCTGACATGCCGCCCTGAGGCCTTCTGACGTGTCATCTGGCCCTCGGGATGAAAGAGGTGGAGCATCCCGGCTTAGGGGTACCTCTACGTTCTTGATCCCGTCTCCATCTGCGTCGTCATCGCACTGGTCCCCAATGCCGTCGTTGTCTGCATCTTCTTGTCCTGAATTTGGTGTGAGGCGGCAGTTGTCCTGAGCGGGAGGCACACGTACAAATGAGACAAGGCATAAAACAGAAGCAGAATCCCTCTATCAGATGTTGTGTTCCTGCAACTGGAGCGCCCCGGGAATGTTGGACTACAATGCTTATCAAACCTCTAGGAGCATGGTCAATGGTCATGCTTGCTGGGGATGATGGGGGTGGTCGTGGGCACCCAGCTGGGGAAGTCTGATCTAGGTGAATAAGTGATATGCAGGTCATCCAGTGGCTGGGGGATAGAGGGAAGTGTAGTCCAAGACACCTGCAGGAAGGTGGGAAATATAGACCAAGACACCTGGGGGTGACAGGCTGGGGAAGGCTCACCTGAGTGACTAAGTGATAGATGAAATGGATGAGCCAATAATTAATATAATGCTGACTATGATAATATATTAATTATTGATATTATATTTATAACATGGGTCTGATTATAATATTTTAATATTAGCACTTTAATTTATTTTAATGTGTGGTCATTCACATTTATGTAACACAGTGAGACAAGCAATCACATCTAATTTAGGAACTGAGCAGAGCTATCAATTATAACTTTTCGAAATGAATTAGTTCGATGTTTCTGCTTCTGCCAGGAATACAGAGTTTTAAGATCCTATTATTAGAGCCAGACATATGTGGACAAAAGCGGAAGCCAAAATGGTTAAATTAGCATCCTTTGAACTCAATCAAACTGGACAGGAAAGCAGAGACTGGTCGTCTTTTCATTTGTTGCTACTATAAAAAGAAAAATGCGTCTGAGAAGGAGCTGGTGATATAATCCAGCCCTTTCCTCTGACAGAGGGAAATGCAGTTATGGGTCTTTTTTGGCCTCGAGGCTGAGCTTCCCCTTCCTCTGAGAAGTGCGTGATTGAACTGCACCTCAGCATGGATCCGGAGTTTTGCTCAGGGCAGCAATCTCTCTCGCTGTCACTGAATAACGTAGAAAACAGAAAGAACGGCACATGGGCAGATGCTTTCTTTGGTGTGCGAGAAGCTGATCTTTCTGGGCCCGTCTCCACCAAGTGTGTGGGGCCGGGCAGCCCCCTCCTGCTCCCCTCACCGCCTCCTACCTGGGAACAGTGCTTGTTGTTGTCGATACACGGCAACGGCTCGTCTGGGTAGCCATCAATATCGGTGTCCCGTCCGCACACGTTTCCGTTTCCGGCCCAGCCCACACTACACTGGGGAGGCAAAGGCAACGCGCTTGCTTGGAAAGCTGTTTTAACCCGCGTCGTGTATATACATCGTTTATATTTTGGTCGGCGTCTGCGCACGAGCGGGGCCGTGTGGCCGCAAGAGGACTCACCGCGCAGGAGACGTCCCCGTTGCGTTCGAAGAGGCAGTAGCCGTTCACGTCACAGGGGTTGTGGCTGGGGCTCTGGCAGGTCTTTTGCGGGGTGCAGCTGCCCGTCTGGTTCCCAAAGAAGCCCGACTTGCAGGGCCCGCATTTGAAGGATCCCTGGGGAGGCCGAAGGAGCAAAACGTTGCGAAGGGAAAGGCAGCTGGCCTGGCTGGCTCTGAAACAAGCCGGAAGCCCAGTGCAGGAAGGAAACACAAACCACTTTGGGGTGTCTGTATTTTAGCAAGCATCCCATCAACCCGACATCCTCCAGGGCAGTGCTGGCAAACCTTTTAGAGACCGAGTGCCTAAACTGCAACCCAAAACCCACTTCTTTATCGCAAAGTGTCAACACTGCAATAAAACCTGAACACTGAGGTTTTAGTTTAGAAAAAACACCTCACAAGCCAGTCCAAGCAAATATATATGTATCCTTGGCAGCGCACTGACCGGCCGTGCGAAAGCTTGGACGAGTCGCAGCTAATGAGTCGCGGCTCGTGACGTCATCGCCTGGCACCACTACTCCTTTCCGACATGGCCCCTCTGTGCGCTGTTTTCTGTTGCCTGGCTGCTGGGGCGATGCTGGGGCGGCTTGGCTCGCATGCCAACAGAGCTTGGGATCAGGTGATTCCTGGACACCCTGCCTGCTCTCTGATCCCCAGGTTTGCTACCATCTTCTCAGTTCAGGCAACTCCTTGCTAAGGGAAGCTGCTGGATTCCCCCTGTGCTGTTCTCACACTCCCCCTGCCCCTTACTGACTGGTCTTCGATCTTTGGCCGGCTCTGCCCCGTCATCTCCTTGAACTCCAAGGACGTACCTGGGCAGCAGGATGAGGTGAACCAATCCCGAGGCACTTGAATGGACTTGTGCTCCTTCCCACTCTGGAGGGGTGTCTGTTTTGGACCCAACTCTCCCCCTGATCCCCAAGCCATAAGTTCCATGGAGACAGACCAGTGGGGAGCTCTTAGCCCGCATAGCATAGTGGCTAGAAAGCCGGGCTGCAAACAGGGAAGCCTTGGTGTGAATCGTTTCCCTCCCCGTTCAGCAATATGGGAGATAATAATTTGGATGTAGTTTACAGGGTCCCTGAGAGGAACTCACCTGGGTGAGGCAGGTGGAATGGGGCAGAGCGAGGGCTGAGCAATGGGGCTGTAGCCGGGGGGCATCCCAGGGCATGGCAGGAGGAGGCAAGCAGGTCTGGCATCAGCAGGGGGCTGACAGAGGGTGCCACCCCGTCCTCCTTTATTTTAACTTCCTTAAAAACATGGCATTGTTCGGGGTGGGCAGGGAAAGTGAAAGGCAACAGCAGCTGGGCTGAGGAACCGGGCTTGCCTTGTGGGAGAAGCTCCGTGCATGTTGAAGCCAGAAAACCTGGGGCAGGTACTTGGTTCAGCATTATTTCTCTCTCTCCTTCCAGGGAGTTCACACTGCAGGAGTGTCCAGAAACACTCCCTCTCTTCTGCGGTGCAGTCCAGCTGGCCACCTCAGACCTCTGGGCCCCTCATTTTGCCCCACCATAATGCATGTGGCATTGTCTAGGCCCCCTGTCGCAGTTTCCCCAGGGACCCTGCTTCCCCAAGTACCAGAGATAGGAAGGGGGTGCCTGCGGTTGACCGCCAAGCTATCCTGTCCTTTCTTTCTCTCAGTTAACACATTTTCTTCTTAGCAGTTTGGAATTGCTGTGAAATAGCTTTCTGTTGCTGCTGCAAACTGTGGGTTTGAAGGAATCATCTAATTGTCTGAGCTGGGGCTCAGGCCTCATCTCTGCCTGGCTATCAGTGTTTAGGGTAAGTGACTTGTCCGGTGCCATGCCGTTCTTGGCAGCCATCTTGTGCTAGTGCCCGGGACAGTTTCTCAAATTGCCAGAAGCGTCCACAGCCCAGGAAGGTTGCCCGGCTCTGTCCGACAGTCTCTGCAGGCTTCAACTCGTGCATGTTTTCCTCAGCTCATGCATGCACAAGACCTCTGGACCCGCAGACTCACCAGAGTGTTGGTACAGATTGCGTTGGGGTCACATCCGCCATTATTTCCATCATTACATTCGTCGATGTCTGTGCAAACCTGGCAAAAACAGGAAAAAGGAGGATGGCCTAGCAAATTAATCTAGTGTGAGAATTTATAGTCCCAGTCCCCCCCCCTTTTTTTGCGGGGGGTGGCTCTCCACCACCAACTTTGCCACTGAAAGGCAATGGTGTGGCTGTTGAAAAGGGGTCGAACTTTTCCTTGAGGGAAATAAGTTGGTTTCTTGCCAACTGGTGTTATGGGGCAATAGTAATTTCAGCAGTGGGCCAACTGGCATTTATTCCAGCTTTTCAAAAGGAAAAAGTTGCTCATCCGGACTTAGATCCAGAAGATAAACTTGTCAGCCGTCTTGGCTGAAACCAGAAGTGCTAGCCTGGCACAGAGCTCACCTGTTTGCTGGCCCGGGCGTAATCAGCTCCCACGCCAGAGATAAGATTCCCTTTGTAGCCAGGTGGGCAAGGCTCACAGCGAAAGCCAGGTGCGGTGTTGAGACACTTGGATCCGGGAAAACAAGGGTTGGCGTGGACACACTGTGGGCAGCGAGAGACGTCAGCCAGAAGCCCGAGACTGCGCCAAGCCCCCTGCTCCTCCGTTCCTCTCCGGCCACGAGCCGTCACTCCGCGCCCTGCCCTGCCCCGCGTACCTCGTTGATGTCGGCACAGTGGGTGCCGTTGCCTTCGAAGCCAGGTGGGCAGGGCCCGCAGCGGTAGCCTGGGTACTCGTAGGTCTCCATGCAGTCAACGCCACTGAAACAAGGACTCGGGTTGCAACGGGAGCGGTGTTCATGGAACCCTGTGGTGGTGGTGGTGGTGGTGGTGGAGGAGGAGGAGGAGGAAGTAATGGGGGTCCAGTGTCCATACACAGGAGTAGAGAAATAATTGGAGGACTGAGAACATATTAGCAATGCTGGCTTCCCTCGCTCCTGCTCACTAGGCAAGTTTCTAGTCCTCAGTATCCTAGGTTAAGCTTGAAACTGTACAGCAGAAACTGGAGCAGAGGTTCCAGTGCAGGGAGGCTGAAGCATTTGGTACAGTTCCTTAGAAAAGACTATTCCCACCTGTTTCTGTGTGGAATAATAAAAAGGAATGGGTGATACTGGTGAGGAGGAGCAACTGATCGATTCCATATTTGTATGGGATTTCTTTCACTTGTTTATCTGTAACTGGCTTGTTTATCTGCCCCAAAGCTTTCAGTATTTATTTATTTGATTTATATCCCCAATTTTTTCCCCCAATGAGCCCAAAGTGGCTTAATCATTCTCCTCCTGCTGCTCTCAATCTTATCCTCACAACAACAGCCCTGTGAGGTAGGTTGAACTAGGATTCTGCGACTGGCCCAAAGTCACCCAATTAGCTCCATGGCCAAATGGATACTAGAACCCAGGTCGCCCGAGTCCCAGTCCTGTGCTCTTAGCCACTATACCACACTGGCTGTTTTAGTACTACCTTCGCCAAACCTGGAGCCCACCAGATGCTTGGATTATGCTTCCCATCAGCCCCAAGCAGCATGGGCAATCAGGGAAGACAAGAGATGTCCTCCAGAAGTTTGGAAGGGCATCAGGTTTGGGGAAGGCTGCTCTGGGGTGTAAAGGTACATGTGGACCATTGCTTTTCCTGAGATGGGAAAACTGGCCAGTCAAAAGCCCCTTAATAATTTAGTGGCATTTCTTGGTGAATACTCAGTTGTAAGCAATTGCCAGAAAAGGCTGTAATCTTCAGGTGACCGGAGCCTTTGTAAAGCTTTGTCGCAGCAGGAGAACCAGCCGATCGCTTTCTGCCCCGCCCCTTCTTGTCCAGCCCCCCCCCCCCCCCGACCCCCCACCTCCCGCGGCACTCACCGCACACCTGGCATTCCATAATGGTGTTCCGGATCAAGGACATCTCCTTCACCTGAAAGGAACGGACAGGCATCACAACCTCGGGAGGGAATGGGCATTGGAAGAAGGACCGGGGCAGGGGCACCTCGTTCCCATTTGCTCCAAACCGAGACGCTGAGCAAGCAGATACCTCAGCATCCCCAACCCTGGGGAGGTGTGCTCCCACGACTGTCCTGCCCACCTGAGCTTACGGGCACTCACCTGGTCGCGCATGTCTTCTTGGAGTTCCATCAGGATCTGGTTGAAGAGAGTCAGCTGCTTCACAAGGGCTTTGGTTTGCTCACCTGCCACACAGTTGGGAAATTCAGATGACCCTTCCCTCGAAGACGCGGGAGAGCCGCTCGAGCCACTCAGAGGATGTGGCCTTTCAGATATCTCGGCCTATCTCTCCCGCCAGCCCTAACCAGTGGTCCACCAAAATTTCTGGAGGTCCACCTGGACAATGCCATCTCTTTGAGGCACACGGACACGAAAACATCCTATCAAAACCAGGATCCCTGCAACGGGTGATGAATTTCCACCCACGGTGGTACAAATTCATGATACTGCCTCTCTTCCCCCCACTCAGATGGCTGATGGAAAGCGCAACACCACTCTTAGGTCCACGGAATATCATGAAGTATTGATCCTTCATGCCGTGCGATGCTCGCTTCCCACTTTCTCCCTGCTGGGGAAGACACGGGCCCATGTAAGCTCTTCGTAGGATAACTCCCAATAGGGAGGGGACGGGGCTTGCTAAGTATGGGGGACTCCCCTGTTATTGCTAATCAATATCTGGAGATAAAAGGAGCAAGCATTATCTTATGCATGCCCTGGTAGCTTCTAAGGCACATGAGCCTGTGCAAGGAACCAAAGCTTCTCTGTGGGGTGCATGAAGACCCATGGAGAGCCGGCCATTCCCCCTCTCTGCTCCAGTTAAAAACCAAAATAGCAACGTGATCCCACAGAGACTTGTGCTAGACAGATTGTTCGCACACCACAAACAACTTGATGGGATATCTGAAATGTTGGAATCCCTTTTGGGATACGATTCCTCGGAGCCTGGATTTACAGACAGACACAAGCAATATGTCACATCATTAAAGGGAAATGAAACAATCAGAGTCATCATCCAACTCACCAAAGAGGGAATTTATCACGTTGGATACTGAAAAGGAGAGAAAGAGATATCAGTTGTAAGTCAACGACTATTAAGGATCCTAGATGTCCAGACGACCAACCCCATCAGGAGAGTAGCCCCCTGTGCCAAAATGTCTTGCTTCAGGGGTGGGCAAGTTGCAGCTCCTGGTGGTTTTAGCCTTCAGCTCCCATCCTAGCCATGTTGCCCACCTCTACTTTAAAGGCATAGTTAGCTAAATCTTCTTTTCTTTTTCAAAAAGTTGGGGAGCTGGCTGGAAGAGGCCATGTGGAAGTAAAGACTTTCATAAGCTCTGAACAATCTGAATGTGTACGTTTTGACCCATTTCCCAAATCCTAAAAGGCAGGCAAATGTAGGAATATCAAAAACTGCCTTAATTATTATTGGCTAGAGAAACGGGACTTCGTATAGATTTAAATATGTTTCTAAGTTACCATAAATGGAAAAAATGTGGGGGCTGACCCAGCAGGACCGATGTTTTTGATGACTGATGTTGTTTTTAGTTTTTCTTTGTTTTAGGGTTATTTTGAATAAAATGTATGATAAAAAAAGAAAAAAAGAAACTGCCTTAAATCGGCCACACTTTCATCTAGTTCAGTGCAAGATGAGCCGCAGTACTGGACGCTACGCCAGGCTAACGAGTCGAGCAGATCCAAAGCACTTTAGCTGGAAAGTGAAGGAAGTTACGGCGCAAAAGGAGAAACCGGCTTCATTTGAGGCTAAAATTACCCAAGAAAGGCAGAAGTGAGCAGCTGGCAGGTTGTTCTCAGAATACAAGACCCTGCGGTTTGGCCGCAGGCGAGCGGATGCGTGTCCATTTTCCCAGAAGAGAATGTTCGGTTGCTTCTCGATGGGGCTGCTTGGTGCCCCTGCCGTGTTCACGGTATCTTTCGCATCCAGGCTGCCAAGATCGGTGTTCCAGAGGCGAGATTCTGAGCGTAACCCCTCTGCGTTTCCCCGGTTCTACTTACCCGTGTTCTGCATGGATTCGTCGCCCTGGAAGGGACACTCGCTTAAGGCCCCCACGCGGCTCATGGATCCTCCCAGAATCAGCTTCAGCGACTCCATGAAGCCCTGAGTGTGGGAATGGGAATGTGCCGTTGAGAACCGAGGATGTGTGCACTGGGCACTGCTCCTTTTTAGCACCACTTCTTTCTGTGTGATTTTTCCCTCCCCGTCGGAGGAAATGCCGGTTCTCAGACAAAATAAATGCCGTTTAGCCTCAGACGAACTTCCAAACCAGATGTTGGTTGGCAACCGGGCACCCTCCAAATATGTTGGACTACAGTTCTCATCTCCCCTGCCAGCTTCACCACTATTGGGGGAGATGGGAATTGTAGTCCGGCATGTCATGGGCGGAGCCTGCTGCAGCTGGGGGTCAGACTAGATGGCCCAGGAGGACCCTTCTGACTCGCTCAGTTTCTATGTAGTCAAAGCATCTGCAGGGCACCATGGCATTGGAGCAGCCTTCTCTCCCAGTCTGATGTTTTCTCGATGGGTCCTGGCCTACAGCTCCCTTGCTGGGGGTGTCAGGCTGGAGGTTTTGGAATTAGAAAAATAAGAACGACTCCCTTTCAGAGCATCTCAAGCAAGGGGAGACACTCGTGTCTGGAGTGATACGGAGCCACTGAGAATCGAGCCAGCTGCTTAATTTTGCATAGTCCCACTCTTTATACCCTGCCTCAGTTCCTCTTCCTCGATCACACCTGGGGAGCACCGGATTTTGGGAGCCGGTCTGTGGCTTTCCTCACCTGCGTGCGGAGGTATGCCTTCTGTCCAGTCCGCACCTCCACCGCCTCCAACTGGACCAGCTCCATGGCTTTCATCTCGGGCAGGGCTACGCTGGAGTCCACCTGCTTGCAATCCACGTACAGCTCCATGGCCAGGTTGCTGCCTTGCAGGCCGGTCACCCGCAGCAAGACCGTGTGGCTGCGGCCGTCCGACAGGTTGGCATTCTGCAGGTTGACCGAGTGGATCTTGCTGTCGGCACGCAGGTACCGGACAAGGACTGGGGAACGAGGGAGAAGAGGAGGCCTGGTTAGCCTCACAGCTGTGCCTGAGCTGCCGTTCTGGCAGAAAAAGACCCAAGCAACAACGACCGGTGTGAGTAACGTCGTAGGAACGGGCAATGGAACGAAAAAGTGGGTTGGAGCGCTTGGGGAAAGCCAGGTGTGGGCGTAGAAAGAGCGGACTACCTGATGCTGTATTAAATGGAGAAACGGTCTGGGTCTAGTCCAGAGAGGACAACCACTGGGAAAGGCTCCCACTCTGGTGTCCGGTTCGAAAGGGTCACAGAGCCGGTGACATGAAAGTTGCTTCTCGGCCCGACCCTGGAGGACCTCTTTCCGCTCTGGGGCCGCATTCCATCCCGGAGGGCCTCTCGAGGGCCGTCGTCCCACAGCGGGCAGGGCCAAAGGCAGAAAGGGGTGGCCCAAACACCAGCCTATTTTTCATCAGCTGCTGCTACAGCTAACTAAGCCTAAAGCAGAGGCATTTCCACCGTTAGAACTGGGCGGATTAGCTCCGGCAAAGCTGGGGAACCAATGGGAGAATGGCTGAGGCTGCGGAGAGCATGCCCACCTGGGAGCTCCAGGTGGACCACCTTTGGTCCACAGACCTGAGCTTCTGCATAGCTGCGGGAAATAAATCCAGGCTAGACCTGCTTGGGAACAAGACATCTTCTGATAAGATGGTCCCCTTCCAGTGTCTTCCCGAAGACCCTCGCCAGACTGATCGTCTGACCCCTTTCTGTCCCCTGCTTCCCCCATCACCTTTGTTGGTCTTGCCAACAATGGAGGCCTCAAACCAGCGGCTGTTGTCCTTCTTGTAGTAGAGCCCAAACAGCACCCCGCCTTGCTTGGGGGGCAAGCGGAAGGTGGAGAGCAGGTAGACGTTGTTGACGGAGATCAGCTCCGTTCGGATCTTGCTGATCACGCTGGCCATGTGTCGCGGCTCCGTCACTGTCAGAAGGTCAATCACTAAGGGAGGAAAAGAACAGACGAGGCTGTGTGTCCCCCCACTGAGTGTGAACTGGCTTGCTTTGAGCATTTTTTCGCAGTGCGTATCACCTTGAGAGGAGTCATACTCCTGAAGGTGGCCTAGGCATCTTTTTTAAATCATTCGAGTAGCAAGACACCAAAGAGCAAGCTGCAAATAGTTTTATTTTTTCATTTAAGGCTTTAAAAAAAAATCCTGCTCGTCCGAAAAAGACAACGGCACACAAGGAAAAATGAACGCGGATGGAAGAGGAGAAGATGAGTGCAAGCAAGGCAGTCCCATGTTGGAGGCTGGGTTTTTCAAAGCGGCGAACAAAAATGGGAAGTGCAGCAGCCGATCTCCACACGAGGTGGCGTCCTTGCTGGATAGCAACTGCACACTAAAGGCCTCAGAACAGTCTTTCCCAACCTGGTGCCCCGTGGAGGCATTTGGACCACAACTCCCAGAATTCCCATCCAGTAGGGCCAGTGAGCGGGAATTCTGGGTGTTGCAGTCCAAACATGTCTGGAAGCCACTATGTTGGGGGAGGCTGTCCTAGAACAGGTCTGTCTCTGTTTTAAGTCTCTAGAACCACAGGCCATGTTCAAGCTATGAGCTAACTTATAGTTAAACCCTGGGACAGCCTCATGGGTCTGAGTTGGGAAGTCATGAGAACAAGTCATGGATGCTACATTTGTTGTTGCTGGAAACCAGGTTTGGCTCACATGTGGCGCCTCCCCTCCCGCCCTTTGTGAGTTAATCAATCCACAGATCCACCCAGCACAGAGCAGAACAGACCCCTCACTTCTCCCCGTTCTGATACGGTACTTCTCTTGTTGCAACTTAACCTTGCCTTGGCCCTTTTTGCAGCTACACAGCACGGCTGGCTCAGATTCAGCCTCGACCGGCGACAATGCAGTCATCCCTCAGGCGGCATTTATGCGGAAATGTATACAAAATGCTTTATGTTATGGTGCAATGTGTGCAGAAGTGTGTATCTTCTGGGGAAAGGCTATTGCAGAATTGCAAAAGTGTTGCGGGGCCCCTTGGATCAGGAGCGCAGAATGATACTGTGGTAGGGGGCTGGATTGTTCCCCCTCCCTCGAAGCCTTGCTCATGCTGAACGGTGTCAGTGAATACTATCTCTTTGCCCAGTCTATCCATGCTCCTCTCTCTCTCTCTCGCTCTCACTCTCTCTCCCCGCTGGGGCATTCTGTGCATCCTCACACTGCAGAGAAGGAAACACAGAACCAGGAGAGGCTCCGCAGGCCAGCGTGGAGGGGCCTGCAAACCGGAGGGTTCTGCATTCTTGCTTTACGTGCTGAAGCATCATGTCCCCTAATCTGAAGCAGAAGGCGGTGGAAAGCACAGGAGCTGGAAGGAAAAAGCCTTCCGCTGAATAAAGTCCCATTCAGTGTTTGTTTACAAGAAGAGCTGTTAACACACAGCCCTGGTTTAAATGCACAGAAGACAAATCAAGATTTGCTTGGGGCTCTGTAACCTTCTAGGGAGAAGAGGAGGTGGTGGTCCCTCCTTGCAGTCCCCTTGGCCAGACCTCCCACAGATATGTGGTGCCTTTAGATACGATTCCACCTGGAATCTGCTCAGAATCCAAGCTGTTGGCGTGGGCAGTGGCACATGTCCCTGCCTGGAATTTTTGGGTACAAACAAATTTGACCAGGAATATGGTTAACACCACATATTTTGGACAACCGGAGTCACAAGGAATGTTAAAACCTTCAGCTTAGGTTGCCGCTTGTGGCCCGTCTAACAGTCGGCCTGGGTTTTGGGGGTTGGTTGCTTGCCTGAGCAGTACAGAAAGTGGACACAGTGCTTGGTGGGTTAGACTGCAATATTCCACTGTGACTTGGGCTTCGTCCACACAAAGTGTGGGTGAGCTTCAGACTCCGGGGCGAGGAGAGGGATCATTCTCCGTCCCCCATGCTTTTCTGTGTTAAAAGCTTCCTGCAAGCCCTTCTTCCCGAAGTACTCAGGATCTACTTGCAAGGAGTTTGGGGTCTTGTTTGTTGTGCACAAACAAAATGAGTTCTAATTAGTTCATCTGACTGAGATGGTATAATTTAGTATCCTGCAATAGCAGGGGGTTGGACCTGATGGCCTTCTGGCCCTTTCCAACTCTAGTATCCTATAATTCTAAATGACACGCCAATTTACTAACTTATTCCCACCTAATTTTATTCCAAGTGTAGACCCTGCCTGAAGAAACCACACTACAGTGGTAGAATAACTCTAGTACTTCAAACGAAGGTGAGAAATACCACCTTTGCATGCTTCCTTCTGCTAAATCACCACTCCACACAGGTAGAAAACACATTTCCCCTTGCATTAATTCCACAAAACACTGTGATTCTCATGTTAATCCTATCCTTTCACCTTCCTCTTCTGACTCTTCTCCATCTACAAGCCATCTCAGTTCACACAGAGGTTTCAGGATATGACCTAGCCAAAGCTCAGGCCCTGACCATTTTCAAAGCCAGAGTTAAGCGTGCGATAGCCACTGGAGTGAAAACCCGCTTAAACGGCTGTGTTACATCCACAAATACTGACCTGGCCTCCAATTTTTCAGACATGAATCGTTTGGATGGAGCGGCAATCGTTTAAAGGAGAGCTGTTCTTCCTGGTGGGAAAACACCTGCAGAAATTCACCTCATCCTGAACTTGAGGATTGCTGATGGCAAGGTGTGAAGAGACCAGGTAGGAGTGAGCATGGGTAGGGGAACTGGCACAACTAGTTGTAAGAATCTACATATTTAAGGATAATATATTTAAGGATGCTTAAGGATCTAGTACACCCAAGGAGCTGATAACTGATGTCAAAGTTCCAGGGTGTGGGTCACTTCTGCTCACTAGTTGGACGTATGTCTGCGTTTGTTAAAACTGTGTTTTGTGCACTGTCATGAACTCATTCATGGGACTGGTCATTTTTTTTTAACCACCATGTTGTTCTAGTTATCCCAATTTGTATGGACTGTACTTTGGGTGTCAGTGTGCTGTAGCAAAACCCATCTCTCTAAACAAGTGAACAACCAGTCTACAGGCCAACAAGATGATAGTGACTCAAAAAGAAAAAAAAAACAGGCTGATGCAGAATCTGTAGGTCATATTCATAGAAATCTGAACTCCCTTGAATCCATTGTGGATTTCACTGGCTGCGTGTGTGGGGAAGCAGGCAGCAGGATGCTAAATGCCAGCCATTGTGTAGAAAACAATGCCTCTCCTTCCATATTATCCCTCAGTAATGCACTATTAATCTATAGCATTAACAAAAGAGGGAGGGGAATGTTTGCATCTGGATGCCCGTCCTTCCTTTACTTTCTGCCTCCTCCTTTTCTTTCCTGTAAGTTTAGCCTGCCCCCATGTAAATAGGCCTGAGGAGAGGGCAGGGATTGGCCACACTCGCTGCTGATGTCGCAAAGGACCGAAGTCTCCCTAGTGATCTTGATACAGGGAGACCAGAGTGCCATTTCTTCGTCTCTCGATTAATAGTCCCAACCTCCCACCCCAAATCTCTCTCTGATACTTAATCCATGTCAAACTCCTGAAAGGAAGCCCTGCTGTACTTGAGGGCACCCTTGCTTCTTTTGCTGAGCGGGGCCCCAGTGGCTCCAAAATCCTGTCCTGGCACCACCAGTAAAGGAAATTTTGTAGGGGCGAACAGTGTGTGTGTGTGTGTGTGTGTGTGTGTGTGTGTGTGTGAGAGAGAGAGAGAGAGAGAGAGAGAGAGAGAGAGAGAGAGAGAGAGACGGCAGGGTGTATTTCAGGCTTTCAACATTCTTCCTGCCTCTCCTACCATTGATTCTTGGACAACCTCTCCAAACCAGCAAAAGATGTTAGCAAATGTTTGAGGACAGAAGTTGACTAGGGAATGATATTGTCATTGCTTTTGCACTGGGGATCAGTCCTACAGTGAAAAGCATTCTGTTTCCTGCAGCTCAGAGGTCAACCGGACGCTTCCGGGATGACTTCAGACCAGGTGTGCTTCCCTTCTTGTTTGCACAGAGCATCTGGTGCCTGGGGGCAGACTGGGCCTGTGCGTGGAGGTTCTACCGCTGCCGTTCTGACAGTAGCGAACAGAACTCAGTAAGAACTGAAACACTGCCAACCGAGATCCCATCCAATCAGCCACCCCATTCCCTGCAGCCAGCCAACCTCATGCCTTCCAGATGTTCTGGGCTCTAGCTCCGCCTGTGCTTGGCTGTGCATTCTGGGGCATTACCCAACACATCTGGATGGTACCTACCTTATTGGTCCTCCTAACCTTTGTTTGTACCTGGCCCACTGCAGGGACATGCCGGCGCTTCTCATAATTCAGCTTTCCTGGCTTAGGAGACCTTAATAGGCTGTGAAATGGTTTCCAAAACCTCCCCACTCCTTTTTTTTGAAGGGCACAATCCGATAGCCCTTTAGCCAGGCAGAAGCCCTACAACTCCCAGCATGCCCCGGGCAACCAGGCAGGTGAAGCAGCAGCTCACGGGGGGCCCTTGACGAGCGACCCCACTGGCCGCTGTCCAGGCGCAACTGCTGAACTCCGGGGGCTTGTGCTGCCTTGGATTCCTCCTGGATCAGCTGGCCTTTGGCCCACACGGGCTTCCTCTCCTGCCAGCCCAACCAAATCCTCCACGTTTTTTTCCCCTGAAGTCAAATGCCCTCCCCCATCCCCTCTTTCCAAACCGCCAGTCTTACGGCCTGCTAAAGACACGCGGTCCCTGCCGCGCATAACTAAGTGCACACGTGTAAGTTATCTCCCCCGCCCCACGTAGCGTAGGCCCGAGTCCTGGCGCTTTTCGGACCTCCCGCCGCCCCCGCGCCCTGCATTCGCCGCATCTCCAGCCATCCCAGGCGCTCGGGATCCCTGGCGCGGCGCCGGCTGGCCGGGTGCGGTGGCGGGTTGCCGCCCCCGGAGCGCAGGCAGCGCACCGAGTGGTGGGCGGCCGGGGGGAGGGCGCGCGTGCCGCAAAGGAACCGCCGGGGGCGAAAGCCCGGCGCCCCCGGAATCGGCGCCCAGGGGCATCCCCAGGATGATCCGCAGACCGGGCGGTGCGGAGAGCCAAGCGGCTGCAGACGCGCGGGTCGTCTTTCCGGGCGGGCGGGCGGGCGGGCTCTGGCTCAGGGCGGAGCGGGGGAGGAAAGCGCAGAGGCAGCGCGGGGTTGCGCGGATCCGGAGCCAGCCCCCGTCCCGTCCCGTCCAGCCCGGCGCTGCCTGCCCCAGGGGCCACACCGCCCGTCCCTCGGCCAGTGGCTGCGGGTGATGGGGGCTGCGCCGCGGGAAGGCTGGTCCGCGCTCCATCCCGACGAGGCGCCGCTCTTCCAGGGCTCGGGGGACGCGGCGCCCCCGCTCCTCCGGCCGTGCGCGCCCGGAGGAGGGCTCCGCGGCCGGCTTACCTTGCAGCTCCTGCCTGCCTGCGCCCGCGGCGCCCCAGAGGGGCAGGAGCAGCAGGAGGGCGCAGGAGCTCCGGAGGCGCGCCCGCCGCTCCATCGCTGCTTCGAGGCGGTGGGGGGCGGCCGAGCGGGGGTCCCCGAGGAAGGGGGCGGCGCTGCTGGGACAAAGGGCAGCGGCGGAGGCGCCTGGGTCTCTTTGAACGGCGCGGCCAAAGCGCTGCCCGTCCTCCGGCGTCCCTCCCCTTCCAGGATCCGAGCCAGCCCATCGAGGCCGGCCCGGGGGGAGCGCGCGCGCAGGCGAGGGGGGCGCGCAGGACGGGGGCACCGGGGGGCGGCGCGCGGGCGGGGGCGCGGGTCGCGCTTGCGAAAGCGGAGCCCGACTACAGGACCTCGCTCCCTCCCCCCCAGCTCCGCCGCGAAGCGGGGCGCCTGTCCCTTTAAGCGCCGCTTGGAGCCGAGCGTTTCCATTGCATCTGATGTGGCTTCCCCCCCCCACCACCCGCACCATCTGAGGGGAGAAGCAGCAGTTGGTGGAATTTTCCGCCCGGCCCGGGATCACTCTTAAAGGGGCAGGAGCCCTCGGGGGGCGGGGGGAGAAGAGAGCCTTTGAGCACGGGCCATCGAGTCCAGGCGACGGGGGGCCCTCTGGAGAATGGGGGCTGCAGCGCCCATAATCCCTGGCCCACAAGCTGTGCTGGCTGGAGCCGACACTCCGCTGCCCCAGTATCCTGATTCCACGGGGGGGGCGGGCGTCTGTCTGGTTGGCCAGCCCAACGCTAGGAAGGGAGGCCACTGGCCACAGCTCTGGTCAGCCAGGAGGGCAATAGGCGTGTCAATCCAGGGTCTCGGTGTGCCTCCAATTGAGAATAGCTCATGAAGTCACAAGATGTTAACATCATGTGTGAACAGGCGGGTAAGTGACACAGCGTAATGTTAAGATGAGCTGGATCAGGCCTGACTGTGGCCAAGCAGCCAGATGGGTTCAGGGGCTCATGAACAGGACACAAAGGCAACCAAGCACCCGCTGTTCATTTTCCCACCAATAGCAGTTTGGAGACAGAGATCCCTGAAGGTGTAGGGTTCCATTCAGCAGTAGCTAAATTTAGGGAGTAGCTTTGGGTGGACCTCTCCTTTCTGGCCTTTGTGCCTGGGGCATATCTCCAAATAAAGACCATGTAGCACAGCTAGCCCTCTCTTGCACACCTGCCAAATACTTAAATATATTCCACTAATCATAATTTTCATTTTTTACTACCCAGTAGCTGACACATGTCAGTTGGGTTCACAGAAAATACACATCACAATACAGGATAATTTAATCTCTCATGCAGCATTTAGAACAATTTAGGGCACAATCCCTAAATGCACAATCCCAAGTGCATCTTCAGAAAGAAAAATGACCTAGAATTCCCAGAATACATCAATTCTGAACGAGGCAGATAATGCCACTATTATCTCCCAGTACTGGGAGTGCAATTAAATCCCAGAATGAATGGATGAATGAATGATTCGGCATGCACAAAGCAGTAGAGAAGGAAGCTTCCGAAGCATGTACAGAGTGCCTTTTCCTCTGCCACTCTGAGCTGGCTCAAATGTGAATACATTTCCTCCACTGAAACGATTTCTATAGCTTGCATAGGCTGGCTTAAATGTGCACGCTGAATTGTGTACACAGGCCGCGCGTAAATCTCGTGCTAGGAGCAGTCGGTTTGGCAGCACCTTGGCCTGCCACTGGAGGGAACAACCAACCGGGGACATGGCTGGCCTTTGCTCCAGAGGCGACAGCGCCAAGGTCCCACACAGCTACTGCGAAGGGACCTGCTACGGAAACCCCACCAGACCCCAAGGGAGCTCTGTCTTGCCCAGGGTTCCATGCCAGGTCGGCCGCGAGGGGTGGCGTGTCTTGCCCCTAACGCGGGACAAGCTTCGCATGGCTCTCCCACGGAGCGTGGTGTTTGGTTGGCGTTTCCCTCCCTTCTGCGGTCGGTCGGCAGAGCGGCTCTGTTCCACCGCATCCCTCGTCTGGATTCTCCGGGATTGCACGGCTTCCAAGATGACCTAATTGTTTTCTTCCCAGACTTGGGTTGGCTCCCGGGAGCTGAAGGGATGGGTGTGTGTGTGCTTTGGGGGGCGCAGGGCAGTTGCTGCTCCTGCTTCTTTGCGGTCTGGCTCGGTTTCCCCTCTCCACCCAGCGAGTGCCGGGATTACATGGCGTCCTAATTTGGGGCTAACCCATGAAAAGGCAGAGGGAAACCCTTTCCATTTTGCAGAATGCCAGCTCTGTTTCCTGGGAAGAAATCTCCCGCAAGGCCCTTTTGTCTGTGGCCAGAAAGCTGCTCTTCAGTTTTCACTTCTAAACCCACAGCCAGCTTGAGAAAGTCCTAAATATCCTCCATATGTATTAATGGAGATGAGGCGCAACAGACTAGAGAAATTACAGCTTTGCGACACCTTAGCGACAGCTACGGATAGCGATTCTCTCTCTTTTTGCTTTTGCACAGCATAAACAAACTTGGTTAGTCTTTCAGGTTAGCCATGGTGTTATTTTTATGGCATTTTTTCTTGAATTTTGATTGATTTTGTATTTAAATACAAATATTTTGTTTTCGTGCACTGCCTTGAGAAGGTTGCACTCTCAAAAGCAGCCGAAAATGTTTAAAATAAATCATATATTTCAACATCACATTTTTGGCATGGGCCAGTCAAGAGACTGTATACCATAGTGCTACAAGGAGACTCAGCGCTCTCTTCCCATTCGTTTGCCTGAAATTAACATTTCAAGATAGACTGCCTCTGCATACAGAGGCTTCACCCAATTATTCAGGTGCATTATTAATTATTAGGGTGAAATTAATTATTGACTTTGCCTCTCCCATGTCCAGCACATCTTGCCGCCATGAGTTTCATCATCTAACTCCATGCGGTGTCAAAAAGAATTTTAAGTTGTTTTGCTTGGTTTTGAGCCAGGGTTCCAGTCCTAGGAGGGGCATCTGACTCCCACTCGGCAGTTTTATCACATGCTGTATGCCGCTGCTCCCAGCAAATTAGTAAAATCAACTTCAAAGGTTTTTGGATTGTTTAGTTATAAGATTTATATCCTGCCTTTCTCCTACAAAGGGCTCAAGGCAGCTGATAGCATTCTCCTCCGCCATCTTATCCCCACAACAACAACCCTGTGAGGTAGGTTGGGCTGAGTCTGTGACTGGCTCAAAGTCACCCAGTTGGCTCCATGGCTAAGCGGGGACCAGATCCTAGGTCACTCTCTATAAGGGAAAATATTGGGAGGAAAACATGTTAGAACACATTTGATCACCTGTGAAAGTTCAGTCTCCAGGCCCACAATTCAGTTGACATTTATCTTGCTGTTAAGCTCCACTAAGATCCATTATTTATTATTTATGCTTTCAGTACTGTTACTATTTCTCAAGGCTGCTTTTCCACCAGGAAGACATCCAGACTTTATGTGATAAACAATATAACATTCAAAAAGGTTGTATCATTTAAAAAAAATGCCTACATCAAGTAGAAGAGCAACAGAAACAGGATCAAAGCTGTTTGTTTCAGAAGTAAATATGCATATAACTGTGTTACATTTGATAGGATGACATTTAAACAAAATAACAATTTCTAACCACCCTCTTTATTTTAGGCTGCACATCTCTAGCTTTGTTCTGCTGTGGACTAGTGACATGCAAGACTAGATTACGATTTATTGCATTTTTATCTCAGCCTTCTTTCAAGGAGCTTGCACTGGCATATATCATTTGTGGATTGGGCTCAAAGTGTATGAATAGCCCCAGGGTCTCTTACCTTCATTTAATTCTCACAACAACCCTGCAAAGTAGGTTAGGCCAAAAGAGGGGAGAGATCGGCCCAAATTTACCCAGCCAGATAAATGGCTGGGGAGGGGGTGATTAGAATAGCAGTCCATTGACCAGCCGCAGGCTAGGATAACGAAACAAGAACTGAGGAGGGCGGTTGTGTAACGTGAAAACAAACGAGACGGAAAGCAGTCTTGGGAGTCTGGAAAATGTTCTTGAGGGACGCCAGCCTTCCTGTGCCTTGGGGACCTCTGCTCTGCTTCTCTCCCTACATCTGGGAAAAGACAAGGAGCTGCAACGCAGGGGGAGAGCGGATTCCCGAAATGCCGCGGCCAAAGCAAACCTTTCCTGCCGGCATGTGAGAACTCCCTCCACTTTTGTGTCCCGGGGGTTAGCAGACTATTTCGGATCCTCGGAAAGGCACGTGCACTCCCCCGAAAGCGCGTTTCCGCGCTCTTTGCACGCCTTGCCCGGGAGGCAGCTGTTGGTGGCGGGGAAGGTCCCACGAGGTGGTCCAGGACGGGTGTCCCTAAGCAGTGGCCATGCCCTCGGCTGCCGCCCAGCTGTGGTCAGCCTTTGTTTGTGCTTTGTTTCTCGGTCCGCCATAACAACAGGGCCTCGCCCCGCCTTGTGTCCAGGTGGCCTTTCCACGGCCTCGCCTTCTGCCAGGCCACAAGCACCACTGGCATCAGGCTATTGCGGTCAGATGAGGCCCCAGCCAAATCTTTAATGAGAAGGGTTCCTTCCGTAATGCACGGCTGGGGGAGAGGAGAGTTGAGGAATGTTCCATTTCCTGGATTCCCCCAAAATTACAGAGTGAGCGGGTTTCATTTTTTCCCCCCACTCGCGTCCAGGAGTCTTGTTTTCTTTCCATGGCAACCTGTTTTGGAGACAAGGGCATGGGCCAGGTTTGAGTCTTGACCTTCCAAAGGGCCATCAGCTTCTAGCAAGAAATGCAGCAAAGAAACCAAAGGAACGGACATGAGAAAGGGGCCACGGAAAATACGAAGCTGATTTTGTGTTCTGGTTTGTTTTGTTTGCACAAATGACTTTATTTGCAGTATACGGACAGCAAAAACGGCTTGTTGGAATGCCATCTGGTCCATATGGGCTTCTTGGGGAAACAAACAGGAACGACGGACGTGAAGGCACAGCCAGTGTTTGGAGGGGAACTGCCTCCACACAGTTCCATATTCTTGAATTTTAGGGTTCGAAGGGACTTCTGAGGTCATCTAGTCCAACCCTTTGGCAATGGACAGCATCCCTTTTACCCATAGCCAGCCTTTCTCCTGCAAAGAACAGCACCTGCCGTTTCCTAAGGCACTCTATTCTGCTGCTTGACCAGCCCACACTGCTAGGAAGTTCTGATGTTTCTCCAAAACCTGTGATCCCACAATTTCCAATGTGCCCCTGCTGGGGCATTGGAAAACGTTCCTTCTCCATCTTCTATGCATCAGTCCTTTCAGATCAGAGCTGCTGAGCCTCGAAACAAGCCACCAACTTGACATGTGCATGGTGGGCATGTCGTGAGCGGAGCCGGCTGGAGCCGGAGGTCAGACTAGATGGCCCGAGAGACCCCTTCTGACTCGCTCTGTTTCTATATTTCTAACTTGGCTTTCAACCGCTGAGCCTTCCCCTAAGGGGCATATCTCTTCCCCCCTCTCCCAAGCACCAATTTTTGGGTAGTTTTTCAACTTTGACACATTCCCCACCCCTTCTAAGGCGTCATTATTGGCAGTAAGTGTTTAGACTGAAATCCTTTTGCGTTTGGTTTCGCCCGTCACTGGCATGGAGCCCTTGAGATTGTCTCTGCATCAGGTGAGGCCCCTGAGCTGACAAAGGGTTCAATACTCTGACCCAATAGCCTTGAACCTCTTCCATGTCTAATCCATGGGGAAGGTTACTAAGCCAGCGGCTCCCACATCTCATGGAAGCAAATCTTCCACAGAGTTTCTTATGTGTTGTGTACCATTTCTTGCCACCTTAGCTTGGATCCAGCCCATCTGTATGGCATCCTCTTCACAGTTGTGGCTTCTCTCGCTGAAAAATGTCTCATCTCTTTAGTGCTATCCTGAGCCAGTGCATTGTTTGTATGTGTCCCCCCAACCCGCCGAATCTTGTAGCAGTGAGTTCCGCAGGTTAGTTATCCCTTACATGAAACATGCTCTTTTCTCCAAAGTCTGTCACCACACAATTTTATCAAGCGTCTCCAGTCTCAGGTTCTCAATGCTGGAAAAGGAAAGGGTAGGGGAATTTTCTTTGTAACAGATATGAATGGCCTGTTTTAAAACTCTGCTCTCACAGAGTCCACAGAAATAGGAAGCAAATTGAAGTACCAGAGCTGAGAACCAAAATTAAGATTTGCCCGGGTTACTCTGCCCTGCTAACTGAATGAAGTTACTGAAACTTCCTGGTTCCTATCAGACAAGGAACAACCAAACAACCGTTATCCATGAAGGTAACTGCCATCCATGGGCCAGAGACCCATTACAGTCTGCCTTGCCTTGGAAGCCACTGGACCGAGGCCAATGATGCAGGTAAAGAATTTCATGTTTCTAGGCCTCATAGCCACAATACTGTGCTCAGAAGCGGGTTGGCAACCCCAAATGAACTGAACAAAATTTCCAGTGTGAAGGGAGGCAAGGCAATTATTGGAGAAATGACTTGGCCCTATGATTCTGGTGGAAATTCCATGCCCATCAGCTAGCAGAGGCTGTCTCAGCACTTTCCGTAGAATAAGTCACCCCTAAACTAGAGAAAGGAAACACAGCAGGGAAAGGAAGTGCAGACGGAGGGGAGCTTTCTTTTTCGAGCCCAGAAAAGGTGGAGACCTGCTGTGCACTGCAGGGTGGACCGATCTTCCGCAGAACCTGCACAGGAAGCCGCTGACAGAATCCATTCATTTTTCAGGATCTTCCTGGCATAAATGTGGGTGAGATGTCCAACCTGCGTTTGCTTTTTCCTTCTCCCTGCCAGAAAAGCCGTACATACAGTTGCTCCGACCAGCTGTGGGGCGGCTCGCTGAAGTTATACACGCTTCAGCCCAGGGTGTGATGGAATGGCATTTCGGTGTCCCCTCCGAAATGAGGTCATGTTGGAACGGCTGCTTTGGCAGGGAAATAAAATGCGGCCAAAGCCACAGCGGAATGCGCTGGCCCTCTGCCTGGGTCCTTTCCTGCCCCGCGAGTCAGCGCTTTGCCTTGGGCAGGAACAAGGCCCATATATTGAAGCCTGGCCCGAAGGCAGAATCTCGCCCCCCTTGGCAAAGGGAGGCAGGACGTGTCGCGGCCTGCCCACCCCAAACTGATCTCCTCGTGTTTCTCCTCTCCTCGGAATCCTTTGCCGTCCGCAAATGCACGAGCAGCTTTGACGTCGGATCCGCCCGCTGCGTTTCTTGCTCGGTTAAGCAGGAGAGTAAAATTATTTTCCAACATGTGTTGAAAAGGTTTTGATGCAGCAGCTCCGATGTAGCAAGAACTCAACTGCAGCTCGGCTTTTGAACGTGGGCTGCACTTCAGCCCTTCATTCTGCAGTAGAGGCACAGTATCAATCCACCCCACACGGTGTTAAGGGCCCCACAATACACACGGAAGGCTCTGAACACTTGAAATGCCAAGTATTAGGCCAAAGAAAACGCCTTCTGTCCCTGCTCAGAAATTCTTGAATATTTTTCCAGGACAAAGGTCTCATGTCATACATACATACATTGGAAGCTGCCTGAAAGCTGCCTGCTTTAATTCTTCCTGAATGCATTCTGCACATGCTCAAAGGTCCTTGGAATGAGCCCAGTATGCTCAGATCTCTGTCTGTTTCTAGAGAAGTGAGTTCCTTTAACTTCAGTGGATCCCAGCCACATTTAGAGTCTTATGGACCCTAAAAGCATCCGTGCCACTTAGAATTGCAGATAGACTTTCCTTCAAATGTTTAAATCTCACTTGTCAGGCTATAGTGTTAGATATTCTTATGTGAATAAGTGCCCCAACCTGCACTTTGAGGCAGACACCAGGGAGAAATTAATGGGGCTCAATTCGTAGGAAGTGTCCCAGAAGAAAGCTCCGAGCACCAGCCACCCAAAGGCATGGCGCAGCTACAGGCTGCGTTCAGACAACCCAAAAGCCCGCTCGACCCTTGCTTATGGGCTATTGTGCTGCCTGTAACTTTTCTTCCTTTACGGATTTGTTTCTGGAGAGAAAAAGATGGGGAAAAACAGGGTTACAAGGCAAAGACAGGCACCACGTGGAGCTCTGTGGATGAGGCAGGATGAAAAGCTGCTCCTGGAAGCATCCTTTAGTCTCTATGGATAGGATTGGGACCAGAAATCCCATTTTATTTATTTATTAATTAAAACATTTCTATGCCGTCCCATTCGCCGAAGCCTCGGGGCGGCTCACAACATGAAATAAAATACAAAAATAACAATATAAAAATAACAATATAAAATAAATAACAATATAAAATTGTGCTCAGTAGTTGTACACACCCAAGTAAACATGCGCAATGCTCAAACAGCAGACTCCTGGCCTGTTGGGGGATGCTGGGGATTGCAGTCCCTGCACATCTGGAGGGACCCAGACTGGGGAACCTGCATCACAGGGTGGAATTTACAGCCCCCCCCCCCCCCCACCCAAGCCATGGCTCTGCTGAATTCAATGGGACACACCTTCCTAGGTGTTTATTAAGAAGTTTTCTCATGTTTCCTGCTCGTGCGCTCCAGATGTTTTGGACTTCAGCTCTCATAAGCCTTAGCCAGCATCACCAGTGGTCTGAGATGCAGGCAGCTGTAATCCAAAACATCAGGACGACTTGTATATAGGCTTATATCTGCATTTAGTTAGTGCGCACCCTTTGCCGTGTTTAGATGAAGTCCTACAACTCCCAGCATGCCCTGGCAGACATAACCGTCACGTTTGCAGCAGCGTTGGACGGGGCATGCTGGGAATTGTAGGATTTTCTTCCTTCTAGACATGCATAGGTATATATTCCATAAACCGTCGATCCGACCCCACGGCTTGACCCCGAGTCGATAGAAATGCGGTTGTGCTATTGCGATTATTCATATTTTAATATGAACCGTCCTGGACATGTCTATCAAGGAGAAGCACAGCAATTGATTGAGAATGATTAAAAGTAACGTTTCTTCCGCGCAAGGGCAGCCTTGCGCACTTACCGGGTCGCAAGCCCCCAGCCAACCCAATGGGACTGACTCCTGAGCGGGCGGCGCGCCCTACGGCGCTCTGTCTGCGCCAAACTCCGCGCGGCTTACTCCCGAGTAAACGTGCCTAGCCCGGCTCACCATCGCCAAGTTGCACAGCGAAAAAGGCAGATTTTTACAATATATGCATACATTATATGCGAGAGAGAGAGAGAGAGAGAGAGAGAAGCGAGGGCGCTTGCGAACGCGCGCCGATCCGGAGCGACTCCTCTTTGTTCTCCTGCGGGCGGCGCGTGTCGTTCCGGGTCGGGGAGGCTGAAAGATGGCGGCGCCCATGGAGCTGTACTGCTGGGCAGGCGGCTGGGGGTTGCCCTCGGTGGATCCCGACTGCCTGGCCGTCCTGGTGAGTAGCCCCGGGGGCCCCGGCGAGGGCCCCGCCGCCCGTCCCCCCCACCCCGGGCCACTCCGGCGGCGCGCGAGGCGAGGCGCAGCGAAGCGCGCGGGATGCACGCGATTTGCAGCGGGGCTCGGCGCGCCCCGGGTCCGTTTTGCAGGGGGTGCGCTTGGCGGCCCTGCTCCGGCGTCTCGGGGGCCTGGCGGCGCCTTCTGCGAGCGCCTCTGCCCGCGGCTCGGGCCCCGGCTCCGTCCCCAGCCGGCGTGGCCGATGGTCAGGGAAGGCGGGAGCGGCAGTGCAGGAGAGCTTCATTTTGAACCAGGCGTTGGATTTGGAAGGGTTTCCAGTTCTGTATCTATGTATCAGCTTTTATTCGGAGGCCGTCTTTACGTTTTTGGAGCTCTTGGGACGGACGCTGGGGAAAGTTTTGGAGGTGACCTCAGAGGGCATCTAGCCCAACCCACTGCTGATGCAGGAAATCTTTTAACCCAAACAAAAAATGCGTAAAAAAATCTTCCGAGGCAGTGTCTGTCCCGGTGTTGTAGAGCCCGCACCACTGAGAAGTCCATCTAAATCTCTTTAACTTTGGGTCCTATGTGCCAGAGCAATGCAAAGTAGAGCTTGGTTCCACCAGCTTCATGAGCCTTTGCTAACTTAACCCGCTCCAGATGCATTCTGCATTTCTCCTCTGTTTATAAAGACTGCACAAAACGTATTTTTCCTGCTGCCCCCCACCTTCCCCAAACAACCCCACAGGACTCACAAAAGCCCACATCAGTGAAAACCATTGTGGTATTAGTCATTAGGTCAGCTTTCCCCAACTTGCTTTCCTCCAGATGTTTTGGACTTCAGTTCCCATGGGCCCTAGCTATCCTAATTCATGGTCAGGATTTTGGGAGTTGCAGCCAACATCTGGAGGGTTCCAGTTTAGGACAAGCTCTGACCTATGGTTTTTTATTTAATTTATTTTTTATTTGTGCTGAGTCAAGAAACTCACTGGGTGTTCTTGGACCAATTCTTCAGCTTAACCTACCTTCCAAGGTTGTTGTAAGAAAAGGGACAAGTGGAAGGAACCATGTATGTCGCCCTATCATCCTGGATAAAGGATGAGATAAAAACGCAAATAGATTCAGTTTAGCAAGTTACTAGTCCTCGGTGCAGTCTACCGGCAGTCTGTTCACAATACACCAATACTAGTCGTTCACATTTACTAGTGAGAGAGTCCTTGCTATGCTGCGGAGATCTCTGTGAACTTGGGCCACTCACTGCTTCCTGGCCCTACCCTACCTAACAGGGTTGTCGTGAGGATAAAAGCAGAGTGGCGTATGATCTTTGTAAGCTACCCTGAGCTCCTTGGGTAACAGTAAAACGTAAGAATCCGCTGCATTTTTGGAGTGTAATCCTTCGTTTCCTTGGTTCTTCGCAGGCGTACGCACGTTTCACCGGAGCGCCTCTCAAGGTCCGCAAAATCGCCAATCCGTGGCGAAGCCCCTCAGGTAACCTTCTGGTGGGGGGGAGCTTGGTAGGGCTGTGCATTATGTCCGGGTGCTGGGCTGGGCATCGCGTGGAAAAATGTGCGCGGGAATCCTTGCTCGCACTGTTTCTCAGGACGCTAGGAGTTACCTAGGCTGGGAGTAAATTTGGGACAAAAGGTATCTCCTCGCTCAGCATCGCCTACCCAGCAGGTGGGACTGTGGCTCCCATCATCCCCAGAGTTGTGGTCTGACCTGTCAGGAGGGGGCACCCCATTGGCTGGGAGCAGGAAGGGGACAGACCATGGGGTTTCCTCTCGCCATGTTATTTCCGGACGCCAGCGGAGGGTCCCACGGGGGCTGGAGGGGTCTCTGCTTGCTCCTGTGTGGTTAAGCAAAGTGGGGACCCGGCCTGGTCCGGTGTGGGCTGAGGAGGCCCCGGTCCAGCCAGGATCTTGCATGCACGCTCTTGTGGGTGTCCCGGGCCACCCCTCCGCTCCCATCCGAGGAGGCTTAGGGGCCCCGTGAGCAGGAGGGCGTGGGGGGCACAGCCAGCCCTGGGTGCAACCCAGCCAGTTCCAGCTTCTCGTCCCATTTCAGGAACGCTCCCGGCGCTGAAGTCCAGAGATGAGGGCGTCATCTCGGATCCCCAGCTGATCATCACCCACCTCAGGAAACAGGTCTCCACCACCACCCCGTACCTCCCTCCCTCTTCGCCCTGGTGGCAGTCCTATGGGGCGAAGGTAGTGGGTCCCCCCAGGGTCCCTCCCAGCCCCATAGTTTGTACGGGATGCAATTCCCAAATCATGATTGACTCTGTCTTCTAGCATTAGGGGGGGAACCTATTTTCTGTTGAAGGCCTCAGAGTTTTCTCTTGGGGTACGTGGAGGCAGTGCATGGGGCCAAAGCCAGGGGGGGGGACCAAAGCCAAAAGTGGGTGGAGCCGCCCCCTCACTGGGCTGCCCCCTGCTCTATCTCCGAATCATACCTTCCCCGCCCCCTTCCACACCTCCTCTCTCTCAGCCGTGCTCTTTATCCCTTCTCTCTGCTGCGTCTTTTCTTTTTGTTTCTCAGTCGCCTGCTGAATTTCCTCTTTCTCTCCCTCTCGCTCTGTCACCCCTTTTTCCCTCTCCCCTTTTCCATGCACCAGTCACGACTTGGCTTATGCCAACCTAGTGATCGTGTAGTGAAATCTGTTTCCTGCTGCTAGTTTTGGAAACATTTCCCTCCACAAGAAACAATAAAATAAAAATTCATGCACACGGGAGCACTGTAGAAGCCTTGGTCAAACACCTTCTCCTTTCAAATGCTGATTTTCTGTAGGCGAGGCAGAGTGTGTGTCTTTTATTCAAATGACAATAAATTATGCAATTCCTCCCACCTGACCAGCAATCCCAAAGCTGGAACTGGGAAGCCGCTCTGCCCAGCCTCAGTGCCACCTCCTGGCAGCCTTGCAGTCCACACAGGGTGCTTTCAGTCCAAAGTGGTATAGTCCTGACACGGGGCCAGCAGAGCACAGCCTCACCTGGTATGCCGTGTGGCTGCTGGAGGAAGAGTGCCCTTCGTCCTAGCCCTGACCTGTCCGCTCTTCCCTGCAGAAGTTCAATGCCGACTATGACCTCTCGGCTCTCCAGGGTGCCGACACGCTGGCCTTCGCGTCCTTGCTGCAGGAGAAGCTGCTGCCCGTGTTGGTGAGTAGCGGCATCCAGGCGTGCGAGGAGGGAGCCGACTGGGTCGCGGGGCACAGCTCCTTTCCTCGGGACTCGCAGGGCGAAAGCAGAGCCGTGCTGCATCTCCGATTGCTGGTCACAAAACACGGACGGAATTTTACTGAGTTCCAGAATGCTTGAATTTGAACCGCAGTAATTTTACGTCCCTCTGTGGTCCAGTGATAATTACAATCTTTTCCTAATCGTGGTGAAACGAACACTGGATACAAATCAATATTTGAATACTGTGTCCAGTTCTGGGCACCAAGATAAAAATGCAGGTAAATTAGAAAGGGTCCAAGCGGAGGGCAACAAAAATGATCTAGGGTTTGGAGACACTGCCCTGTGAGGAGAGACTGAGGGAACTGGGCATGTTCAGCCTTGAGAAGAGAAGGCTTGGGGGGGACATGAGATCCCTCTAGAAGTCCCTGAAAGGCTGTCACAAAGGGGAAGGTCAAGATCTCTTCTTGCTAATGCCAGAGTGTAGGACATGGAATAATCAGTTCAAGTTGGGACAACCCAGATTCAGGCTGGGCATCAGGAAGAGCTTCCTCACTGTCAGAGCAATACGGCAGTGGGACCAGCCGCCTGGAGAGGAGGGGGGCTCTCCCACACTGGAGGCATTCAGAAAGAAACTGGGCAGCCCTCTGAGTGGGATGGTGTAAACTGGTGTCCTGCAACAGCAGGGGGTGGACTGGATGGCCTTCCTGGCCCCTTCCAACTCTACTGTTCTAGGATTCTGTGATTCACCAGGTCTGATCTGATTGGTGTGGCCCTGTTCCACATTTGGGGCACAATTATGGGGTACGCCATAACTGGCAAAGCTTGCAGCGAGTGGGAAATGATCTTTCGGTGCTTATTCTGCCAACAGATCCACACCTTCTGGGTAGATGCCAAGAATTACGTGGAGCACACACGGAAGTGGTACGCCGAGGCCATCCCCTTCCCGCTGAACTTCTTTCTGCCGGGCCGCATGCAGAAGCGCCAGGTGGAGCGGCTGCAGATGGTCTGTGGGGAAAACTGCCTGGAAAACGAGGAAGAGCTTGAGAAGGAGGTTAGTGGGGGGCGCTGGCACCCCACAGCCAGGCTCAGGCAGTGGGGCTACCCTTTCCCAAAACATCCCTTAAAAAAAAAAAATAGCCCAGGGCTACAAAGAGAAATTCCGCAGCAGCAGTTTTATTTGTATTCAGTTTTGTCGCATTTTTACCCTGTTGTCAGGCAGAAAAGGATCCCAGAGTCACGTACAATTAGCAGGCAGTCCTTGCCCTCGGGCTTACAAGCTAAAAGACATGACACAAAAGGAACATAGATTGGGCGGGAGGAGGAAAAATGAAGACAAACGTACCTGAGACCCCAGTTCTTATTGGTAGGGCAATAGAAATTCCCTTCTGGGGCCAAGTTGGTCTCCCCCTGTTGTGATGTTCTTCCAGGGAGGAAGGTTTGCAACCTCTGCAGTGCCCTTGGGTTCCCCCCACCCTGCCTCTGGGGTTTCCCCTTCCTGCAGCACGGAGCTCTGGCAGGTACGGTGTGGGTGCCACTGAACCCGCCTCTTCCCTCCCCTCTTTGCCGCACAGTTGTACCGCGAAGCCTGCGACTGCATCACCATGTTGTCCCAGCGCCTCGGCCGGCAGAAGTTCTTCTTCGGAGACTCGTAAGTAGCTTCACGCGGCCACGTGCGCCGGCGGCAAAGAGTCAGGGGGGAAGGTTCACCTGGCCAGAGAGCGTTGGCTGCTGAGTGGTAGAGAAATGTAGGAAAAGGAAGGGGAAGCGCGGCAAGGTGCTCTCCACTCATCTGGGAGAGGGACAGGAAGAAAGGGACAGTTTACTGTCGAGGTAGAAGGTCTCCGTTTATAGGCAGGTGGGGTCGTCATTTCCCAGAGGATTCCCGGTGACCCCCCCTTGGCCCTTGAGACCCCTTTCTTGCCAATGTTGAATGGCACCCAGAATTCCCAGTGGGCGCTGCAGGTGCCCAGGAAGCCGGGCCAAATGATATTGTGACCTTTCTGCCTCCGAATCACATCTTGTGCCTCTGTCTTTCTCCAGAGCTGGAATATGCCTCTTGAGCATCCCAGAGTGTTCTGCGTCCCAGTGGGCCCTGTGTGGGTTGGGAACAGGAGAAATGTTGCCAGTGGGAGAAGAGAGCCATAAAAAGGGGCCAGAAGTCCGTTTTGGGCCATAATTCCTTGGGCATCGTTATGGGGCTTTTTAAAATCAGCAACATGTGTGATTTCTAGCACCGATTTGGCCAATGCCGTGTGGAATTTCTGTGCCAGGCCCAAACTTGGCCATCTCAGAGGCAAGTGGAAACATGTCATTTCCATGTGTGTTTTTCTCTGAGGCCAAAGCCCCATAAATTGTATCACCATCTGAGATACAAAAAGCGACACTTCTCATGTCAAACTATCCCTGCTTGCAGAGTGGGACAGAGGGTCACTCCGTGTCACGGTGCTCTCTCACACTGGCCTTCCCGGCGTGCCTGAGCTTGCTTGTGCTTTCGTTTTCCAGGCCGGCTTCCCTCGACGCCCTTGTCTTCAGCCACTTGGCTCCGCTCCTGAAGGCCAAGCTGCCCAATGGGAAATTTCAGCAACACCTCAAGTCCCTGCCGAACCTCTGCAATTACTGTACCACCATTCTGACCCTCTATTTCCCTTGGGACGGAGGTCAGTGCTGACCTGTTGATCTGATTAGTTGACGTGTTCTTGATATTGCCTTGTGAAAGCCTCCCAGAATGGCTTCCAGATACTTGGTAAAACTTGACAGTTCCTACCCGCAGGCTAAGCACAAAAAATGGCATACAAGGGAGAAGGCAAAGGGAGGGGAGAAGGTGGAGAAAAAGACAAGACACACAAGGAAAAGCGATGGGGAGGGAAGAGGGGCAAAACCCCAAAGTCTTTCTGGAGCAGGGATGATGGAATGACACCCGCTCACCCCCTTCTGTTGTGTGCGTGGAGATGTCTGTGAGTATACAGATCGGCAGTGGGGACCCTCAGGCCGCGGGACCAAGTCCGCCCCGCCTGGGGCTCCGTCCGGGCCTCTGGCCTTCCCTCCCCTCCTTTCCGAAGCTGGGCGGCTCCCTGCCATATTTGCAGTGCTTTCCTCTGTTGTGAAAGCTTGAAACGCCTCTCCTCCTCGTTCACCTGCTGACAGTAAGAGCTTTAAGGATCACTCTGCCGCGGGATTTAAAGACAATCCTGGCCGGCGCCTTTTGCCTCCCGGCCCGCTCAGCGCTGGTACGCAGCCCTCAGAGGCTCCTCCGCAAGCCGCATCCGGCCCTTGGCAGGGCGAGGCTCCTCACCTCTGGTGCCGCTGGCACAGCATCAGAGACCTCTCAGTGCGGCTCTCGGGGGCAACGCGAGCTCGTGCGTCACGGCTCAAGTGAGCAGCGGCTGCCAGCACATTTGGCCACTCAGCCGGTGGGCAGAACCATCCTCCCGGCCCCGCTCCGCGTCCAGAAACTGCCCAGCCTGGCGGCAGCGTCTCCATCCCCGCCAGGGAGGGGCCGGCGTCCTGCAGCGCCCCGGAGGGAGCGGGGTGGCCCTGTGGGCATGCCCAAAGGCATGTCCGCTCCCTGGTCCCTCGGCGGCCTGCGGAGCCCATCCCTCGCCCGCCCCGCTCTTAATTTTGCGTGCTTTCTTCCCCAGGTGACCCCCCGCCCAGCGTCCCCAAGGCAGCTGCCGGGGACGGGAGCGATCCCGAAGAGGAGCCCTTCCAGCTGCGCAGCCAGATCCTCTCCGTGCTGGTGGGCCTGGCCGCCATGGCCGGCTACGCGCTCCTGACGGGCATCGTCTCCATCCAGAGGCAGGCGCCGAGCCACCCACGCTCTCGCGCCATCGCCATGGGGGAGGAGGAGGAGGAGGAGGAGGAGTGAGCTGCCGCCCAGGCGGCGTGCGCGGCTTCTCCCGCTGGACCACTGCTTTCTGTACGTTCGGCCCTGTGGCACGGCCTCCCTTCAGACTCTTGCTTCCTTCCTCTCCCTCCCTCTTGGTCATTCCGGAATTTGGGGAAGGGGATGGATGGGGCCAGCTGTGGACAATAAACCTCTGAGGTGCTCCCTTTGCAGATCCGCACGTCGTGTTTGCATCCTTGGCCGTGCGCCACCCACTTCGCGGCTGCACGGCTCTGTCTTTCAGAGCTCCCCGTCTCGGTCTGAAAGGCACTGGTACAGTGGGCAGTTTCTCCCCAGTTGCTGCTTTTCCCTTAACGCGCCTCATCCTCTTTTGACATACGGCAGCGCCTGTCACCGTTCCTGTTTTCACGGAGCTCTTGTCCGCCCCCTTGAGCAAACAAGCACTCATTCCCCTCAGATGCAGAATCCACGCCCCCTCGAAACCGCTCCCGATTCTCATACGTGGGGGAGAGAGGAGAAGAAAAGCCCTTTTTCTTGCCCTTGTGCTCTCTTGTATAAATCTCTGCCCTGTTTTCCTTATATAACTCCTCTCAGGAGGGGCAAAAAACCAGAATCCCAGAACTGTGTCTGGCCAGACATTCAGGTTCCCGGACTTCAATCCCGGCTACCCGGTTTGCTCCGTTTGGGCCTGCCGCCACCGCCACCGTTGCTGCACAAACGGCTTGGCTGTCGGGTTTTGGCCGCAGTCGGGGCCTGGCAGCGTTGCCAGACAGAAGCTCCGGCCAGCTTTGGCTGCCGGGCCAGACGGGGTGACGTCGGCCCTGCTGCGCCTGCCAGGTCGGTCCGCGGCATCGTGCGTCCGTGTCCACAGCGAGGCCTGGAACGGAGCCAGCCCTCCTTTGGACCGCTGTCAACACTGTGCCGCCGACGTATGTAATGTTGTGGTTGACCCATTTATTTTGGCAGAGGGTTTCCTGGCCTCTACGGGTCCCATACATTTCTGCAATCCAGAGGGTTTGCTTGGTTTTTTTAAGAGGTTAGCTCTTTGGGTTTCTCAGTTGTCGTTAAAGTGACTGACGGCCTGGGTGGCCCAGGTGGGAACTTTGGGGTGAGGTCGGGAGAGGAGGTGGATGCGAGAGTTGCAGTCTGAATGCAGCTCACATCTGCCACAGCCCCTCAGTGCCTGGGGTGTGATCCGAAACAGCCCCGGCCTTGGACCAGAGGGAGGAATTCTCAGCTCGGGTGTGCAGAAGTACCTACAAAGAATCGGAAGGGGACTCGGAAGCATCCAAGGGCTGCTAAGCGAGCCAGTGTGGTGCGGTTGTACGAAGCGTGGGCCAGGGGCTCAGGTGACCTGGGTTGTAGTCCCCGCTTGGCCCTGGGGCCAACTGGGGACTGGGCCAGTCAAGACTCTTAGCCCAACTGGGGACCCTCGAAGGAGGATTTGCCCTGCTAGACAAGAGCAGAGTTGCCAGATGCAGCCGGGAAGCCCCTAGGGCAGTGGTGGCGAACCTCTGGCACACGTGCCGCAGCTGGCACGGAGGGCCCTCTCTCGGCACGTGAGCCAAGTCGCAGCTGCATCGCCCCAGCAGCCGAGCATCGGATAACGGCACGCACAGGGGCCATGCGCATGCTCGGAAAGGAGTAGCGGCGCCAGGCGATGAGGTCACGAGCCGCGACTCATTAGCCGCAACTCGTCCGAGCTTTCGCATGGCCGGTCAGTGCGCTGCCAAGGATATATAGGATATATATATATTTGCTTGGACTGGCCATGAGTTGTTTTTTTCTAAACTAACCTCAGTTTTCAGTTTTTATTGCAGTGTTGGCACTTTGTGATAAATAAGCGGGTTTTGGGTTGCAGTTTGGGCACTCGGTCTCTAAAGGTTTCGCCATCACTGTCCCAGGGGAATCTGTTCTTGAAGGGAAAGATAGACTGCTTCTGAGCATGGTGTTTCCACTTAGCTGTAATATGGGCCCTCTTCATGGATTTGTCTGTTTGTTTATTCTCATATTTATTTCATTTAGCAGTCATCCAATAGCAGGAGTTCTCCAATCTCCAGACAAGCAAATGAATCACCAAATAAGTATTAGGAAGTGAACAAAGCCACTTGAAGATCAAAATCTTTATGCAGCTGGGATCAAGAGATCAAACCTTTGCAGCAAGAATCCATTAGAGCAGGTAAGGGAAAGAAATCTGAATGTACAAACCCCAAGCATCTGACTTAAATTACAGAACAATGTAAGGCTATGAAAGATTTTCGAGAAAATAAAAATGTGTCTGCCTGGCAGAGGAAAGGCAATTAAGAACGTACCAGGTATGCCTCACTGGGAAGGGTATTCCTTCACTGAGGAGCCGCCGCTGAAGAGGCCCTGCTATTTCTCTCTCAGTCAAGTTGGGCCTCCGAGGGTTATCGGTGCTTGGATAGCGACCGGGTTTGTGCGCAACCGAGTTGGTTCCAGATGCTTTTCCACCAGATTTGTGTATGTGCGTAGCAGGGGAGAATACAGAGAATTTTATTCCTAGTCATTTTAATTCGAGGTACAATGAAGCTTTATAACAGGATAGTAACTTGTGGCATTTCTGAAGTTTTCAGTTATACTTCTTACCACCCCTAGCCCAGTGGAAGGGGATCATGGGGCTTGTAGCTGAAGACTTTGGAGGTCCATAAATCGTCCAGGGCTTCACAAAAGGAGGGTGTTCTGTGTGCGTCACGTGTACATTCCAGGCCTGGTCTGTTTGTTCCAATAGCACCCCCAGTCAGCGGCCAAGGAAGTGGGGCAGTTCAGCTGGAATGCTGGGAACCATTGGGAAGTTCCCCAAATAAAGCAAGATAACAGACTTTATAGACAAAGGCTTTTCTGGGGGGACATGGCAGCCATTTGCATTGTCTCCCCATCTTTGCTGAGGCAAGGGTAAAGAATTTCCCCCAGCCCTGACTGGAAATGAGGGTTTTTCTCAAGACGCATGGCGTTCGACAGGATGTTTGTGCCTCCAGCAACAACACCCCTGTGTGTGACTGCTGTTAGTAACACGGTCGTTTCTCTTTTCCTGTTTTGTGCTTTTTTGTCCACACTGTTCGAAATACTTGTCCGTGTCCCACCTCACGCCTGTTGTTGTTGTTGCTAGTTGCGAAGTGGCATCCCACCCATCGCGCCCCCATGGACAACATTCCTCCAGGCCTTCCTGTCCTCCACCATCCCCTGGAGTCCAGCTAAGCTCACACCAGCTGCCCCAGTGAGTCCATCCAGCCCCCTCGTCCTCTGCCGTCCCCCTCTTTTCCCATCAATTGTTCCCAGCATTAGGCTCTTCTCCAGGGAGTCCTTCCTTCCTGACAGTCAGGACCCCGAGGGTGTGGACTGGGCTTCCACGAGAGGTCGTTGAGGCCCCATCAGTGAGGGTGTTCAAGGATAGGCAGGACGTCCACATGGTGGGCATGTCGTGAGCGGAGCCGGCTGGTGCTGGAGGTCAGACTAGATGGCCCGGGAGGCCCCTTCTGACTCGCTCTGTTTCTATGTTTCCGTCTCATTAGGTGGCCAAAGTATTTGCATTTCATTTTCAGGATCTGGCCTTCTAAAGAGCAGTCATGGACCCTTTATCAACTAGAAACTTTCCATAATGCTCAGGCCTAGAATCAGTGAGTTGGTCGTTAACATCTGTTAAGATACGATATTCTACGGAACAAGGTGTTGTTATTGGTGGTATTGCTATTGGTGTTGTTGTTGTTGTTGAGCAATCCTGCAACTGCCTCCTCCCAGTTCAGTTCTCCGAAGCTGGGCTGGGCAGAAGAGATATTGCCAGACATTTTGGACTTCGGTTCCCAGAAGCATTTGCCAGCCTGGCCAGTGGTCAGGAATGTGCAGAGCTGAACTCGAAAACATCTGGAGAACATCTTTCTCCAAAGTCTCTACTGGAGATACTTCACCATGTTTTCTCTTTTGCTGGAGGGAGCACAACAGCTGGTGCAGTAGAGCAAGGAGCAACATTTACTGGTGGGGTTAGGAGTATGTGTTTTGTTTTTTTAAGCCAAGAAGGAGAGTTCTGGATAGTTATTCCAGCTGCTGAAATACTGCAGAGAGGAGGCGGGGGTTGTTGTAGATCTGGCAGCTGAGAGGTGTCTGCGTTGTTCGGGGGGGTTTATGAAATCATTCTTTAAAAAGCAACCAGCCGCAGAAGGC
>NW_025336157.1:4332812-4344934 GCF_004798865.1 Varanus komodoensis | reverse complement strand
CTAGCCTGTCCTTGAACACCCGCACCGATGGGGCCTCAACGACCTCCTGTGGAAGCCCATTCCATACTCCAGGGGTCCTGACTGTCAGGAAGTGCTTCCTGGCATGCAAACGAAACCTTGGCTCCCTGAGCTTTGCTCCGTTGGAGCGCGTTCTGCCTTCCTCTGCAGGGGAGAACAGGTCTCTACCCATCTCCATGTGACATCCCCTCTCATACCTGGATGTCGCCAACAGATCCCCTCTGAGTCTCCAGGCTGAAGAGACCCAGTTCCCTCAGTCTCGCCTCATACGGCATCCCCTGCAAACCGGCCACCAACCTTGTGGCCCTGCGCTGCACTGACTCCAACCTGGCTATATCCTACCAGTAACGAGGGGCCCAGAACTGAACACAAGACTCCAGTTCTGGGCGCACCAGAGTCGTACAGAGTGGTAGTAATACCTCTCTTGATCTAGAAGCCACACTTCTGGCTATGCAACCAAGGGTGGCGTTCACCCTCTTGACCACCGCATCACACGGCTGACTCCTGTTTAGCCTGCAGTCAACCAGCACCCCGAGGTCCCTTTCACAAGTGCTGCTCTCCAGCCACTTGTCCCCTAACCTGTGCTTATGACACCTACTCCTATGCCCCAAGTGCAAGACCTTCCACTTATCCACACTGAACGCCATCTGCACTGATGCGTCAGAGCCCACCGGCGGCACCTCTGCTCCGCCGCTTGCTGCTTTCAGCGGCCGTCCCTAGACCGTGGCCGGGGGATGCCAAAAACCGCGGCCTCCCAAGCCCGCGCAAGATCTAGGCGGCCTGCCCGTCTGGCCAGCCCCGTGCCCCGCGATCTCCCGAGCCCACCAGCAACGCCAAGCTGCCAGCGCCGAAGCGGGGGTGCCCTCGAGTGCAGAAACGGCGCGCACCGGCCTCCCGAGCCTGTGGACACGACGAGTTACCCTCCTTCCGGGGTGACTACAGTGGCCTGCGAGGGACAATCCGCTGCGCTTTGCCCAACGCGTTGCCCGGCTGGAACGGGCGCCCTCGTATGGCCCGTACTGTGAACTCCCGATCGCGCTGGCCCAGTTACCATCTGCGCGGGGGATCCGGGGGACCGTCCGGGACCAGCACGGTCCGGGTCCCCTTCGCCCGGCGGAGGCCGCAGCGCTGAACCCGCGGGGGGGGGGTCGCCCGCGGGTCCCTTTACCCGGCGACTTCTCAGCCGGTGGAGCGCGCGTGCCCGCGACCTGCCCGCGGCCTCCCGAGCCCGCCCGCCCGCCCGCCAAGCCGCCGGCGCCGAAGCGGGGGGTGCCCCCCGCCTACCGGCACACTCACCTGCAGGATCCCGATCCCGTCCGCCCGGGGAAGAGCGCGGCCCCGAGACGGGGTGCCGCGGGGACCGCGGACCCAACTCCGGGCCCGCCGCCATGACGACTACGGCGCCCGGCGGCGGCCAATTCCGTGCACGGCGCTTCGCGCATCCCGTGAGCCCTCGCGCGCCTGCAGAGACGCGCCTCGGGCGCCCTCCTGTGGCCGCCGCCGCGCAATGCAGCTGCCGCGTTCGCTGCTGAGCGGGCGCTTCCCGGCGGCGGCTCCGCGCTGCCCCCCTGTGGCCACTCGCCGCCTTGCAGGGCCGCCCGCGGAGCCCTCCCAGCGCCTCGCCTGACAGGGGCTCCCGCCCGTTGCCCCCCCCCCCCCCAGGAAGCGCCGCCCCAGAGGAGCTGCCGCTCTTCGGCATCCTTGAGGCCAGCTCCAAAAGGGGGGTTGCCCACTCCCCCCCCCCCGGGGGTTGGGCCCCCCGGCTCTGGCTTCTTTCCTCACTGAGGTCCAGCAACCCTGGAACAAGGCTCTTCGGATTCCAGGCTCTTGTCCCACGCAGCCTGCCTTCTGCGGCTGGTTGCTTTTTAAAGAATGATTTCATAAACCCCCGAACAACGCAGACACCTCAGCCAACCAATCGAGCTTTATACTTTTTAGTCCTCCGTCCCCTTTTGCTTGAGTCTCCTGTCTTTTCCAGGCTGCGACCTTCCAGGGAGGACCGTCAGGGAAGATGTGTGGGATGAAACGATTATCTGGCCTTATTGTGGCTGCAGTGCAGAATAAATGTTTGAATTAAAATTAAAAATACCTGTGTAAAGAGTCACCACTGCAGCAGTTCACCTTTTCTCCTGTGTGCCCAAGAAAAATCCAGCAAGCAGGTGTCTAGAGGGCAAAAAGCCTGGTTTATTGTATAAAATGCCTGGAAATCACACGCTCATGGAGGGGGATGGTGACAAGGGCAACTGACACCCTCAAAGAAGATGGGGACAGGAATCATTAAATGGCCTGCCCTTCAATGGCACATGCACGCAGCCAATCTGGATTAACAGTGATGGGGGCAGAAGCCGGGGAAGCGAGCGGCTCACCTTGCAGGTCTAAGTCCATGCAGGCCCCTTCTCCTGGCAGACTCCTCCTCACGATGCCGTGCCTATCGCCACCTCCCCTCGCCAAGGTAAGCGCTTCTCCCGCGGACAAAGCGCTGAGGGACGAAGCGTTGCCCACCTGCCCCGTCTCAACCGGTTGGGCTACTCCAGCTTTTCTGGAGGGCGCTGCCAAAGGTAGGTCTGAATGGAGTTGGCGGTTGCTACAGCTTCAATATTCCCCACGTCAGGGTCCACAATCCCAAAAGGTACATCCTGGGCAGACCTGGGGAGGACAAGAAAAAACAGAGGAGGAACAACTTTGCAGGAATCCTCCGGTGCTGCTAAGAACACCAACACATACTTCTGGGCCATTTTAGCAACCGGAAGTTTAACAGGTTCCCGGACGGGCTCCCCAACAGCATCCCAGGTCCTTGAACCACAGTGGTGTGCACTGAAGGGCACTGGTGTGATGGTTAGCGTTAAAAGCCAGTTAGAAATTTTACCAGAGTAACACTGCTTCCAGAAGGACAGGCAAGTGGCAGAATATGGATGACCTAATGACTCTCTCGCTGATTTGTAGTACATCAGCAAAGCAGTATGGCTCCCAGGTACTTAAGAACTGCAACAGTTCTTGAAGGTGGCAATCCATGCACCTCCTTGTCAGATCCACAGACAAGTGCATCCTCTGTCTCTTAAAAAAGTGACTTGATGCTTTAAGACGACTTGTAGCCTGACTTGATGTTCCTTCAAATTGCAACCTTTAAAAACATGTGGGAGAAAAAAAGCTGCCATTGTCCCATCCTCCTTTGAAGATGGAACTTAGAACCTGGGAGGCCACCTGGTCCAACCCTCAAAGTCTGAATGTGTAACCAGGATCAGTGTTCCTAAAATCTCTAGCCGCTGCTCCCACAAGTGCAAAGGAGACCATGCCTTTTCCACCTTCTCTGTGGCACCTGCCCGCTTACCTGTTCAAGACCACAACGGCTGCCGAGCCGTCCGGGCGCAGGAAGGCCAAGAATTCCAGCGTGCTCACTGTGCTGCTATGGATCCCAATTCGCTGTGCTCCCTCTGGGAGGAATTTGCTGCATTAAAACACAGGCACAGAGTTCAAAATAAGGCCATGTTGAAAGACCCTAAGCACCAGCCTCTGAACACAGCTCTCCTGTTATCGTGCCCCCCCCCCCTTAGCAGAGGAACATATTGGAAGGCACCCCGTATTTTAGGGGGCAGAACCTCAGTTCACATGCCCTTCCCTTGGCCACCCCCCCCAATTGCTCATCTTTTTTTCCCAGTTTTTGTGCTGCTTTTTCCCCATTTGAACAAGTGGCAATGTCACTTCTGGCAAGATTTTTGAGCTACTACAGGCGAGAATGTTTGGCACCCTGCCTCATCCATTTTGCCCCCAGAGCTCTGCCTGACCCCTCAGCCTGCCCAAAGCTTTCCTGAAATCGAACTCGGGCCTTGGCAGGCTGAGTGTCTGCACCTTGGGACTGGTCAAGAAGCAGAGAAGGCGAGTTAAGCTCAGCATCTTTCTTTTGGAGGGCGGCTTGTGCTCTTCCCGGGTCCCCCCCCCCCCCCCCCCCCCCCCCCCCCCCCCCCCCCCGTGCCCTCCTCACCTGAAGTGCGCCATGTGGTAGAACATGGGCTGCTTGTAGAAGACGTCCTTGGCCGTGTCCACAATGACCGGGCTGTCCACGTAGTTCCTGCTCCAGTTGGGCCCGCCTTCCATGTTCAGAGCCAAGTTCCAGTCGGTCCAGCCTGTAGCGTAGTTGTTGAGGTTCTGGACAGAGAAAAGGAAGCCAGGAATGGTGAGGAAGAGCACGGCCTGCCTCCTGTCCTCCACTCCTCGCGCAGAAGCGAGCCTGGCCTGGCGGTCGGCTGCCCGGCCCTCGCTGGGTCCGCGGCGGGGCCCTGCCTGGTGCAGCTCCTGGGAAGCAAGGACGGCCTTCATCGCTGCCATGCGCACACTCGGGCAAGATTCCCAGGCGCATGAGAGGTCCGGGGCGCTGGTGGGAACGATGGCTTAGGCTCAGAAGAAGGGGCGTTCGTGTTTGTCGCAGCAGAAGCTCGGAGTTCTCGCTCCGATTCTGGAGTTGTTGAGACTAGAGAGACTCCAGGGGGCCAGCGCTGGATCAGAGCACTTCAAGGAGAAGCACAGAGCCCCCTGCCACTCCTGACAGGGGAAGAAGCCGATGGGAACAGGCTGGGGAGGGCTCCTCGGGAGCTGGGCATGTGCGGTCACTCGCAGAAACTCGATGGGGGGGTGGCAGTGTGCCCACATCCAGCGCACACCTCCCTCCCTCCGCAGACCAGCCCCGAAGGTTCATCGGCAAAGTTTGGGACAATGCCAGTCAGAGCGAGAAGTCAACTTTCTACCTTGAGTGTATTTTTGGAGTTTGTGAATACTTTGTGGGTGTGTGGAAGACAGACTCTTTGAACAACTGCTGGAGGGACAGACTTCGTTGGGAAGGGATGCCTGGCTCACGAGCATCACCCCCATCAAGGGTGCTTCTGAGCATGGGCGGACGACTTTCCAGCGGTCTGCAGTCAGGGCTGTAGCTCAATGTGACCGCAAGGGTCACCGGCCTCACATCCGGCCCCACAGGGGTTCCTAAGTGGGGAAAAGGGGGCGCAACACTAGGTGCCAGCCCGCACCCGCTCCCCGGCCAGGCGTACCGTGATGATGCTGTAACTGTACTTGTTGCCGCGTTCCCAGGACCCCAGCGCCACCCAGTGCTCGAAGATGTATGAGCCTGTGGAGGCCTCTGTGGAGATGATGTAGTAGCTGGGGAAGCGGCGGTGGGTGATGAGCAGGCTCAGGTCAGTGGGGGCCAGGAAATCCAGGTACCAGTGGACGCCAATCCCATTGACATAACTGGAAGCCACGGGGTCTTTCAGAACCTAGAAGGGGCAGAAATAACAAACAGTGACCAGAGTATGGACCCAGCCTCTGCTTTGGCCTCTCCCCGTCCCCCACAGACATGTTCCTAGACCTCATGGAGGGGAAGCCGGGAGGAAAAGTGGGCCAAAAGCCAGAAATGCCCACATATTGTAGCTTAAAGCTCTTACCATGAGTAACTCAAGCCAGGCAAGGCATTCCAGCCATGCACAAAAGCAAGCAAAGCACCAGTCATTGGTGGTCAGTGAAAGGGGAGTGGCCAAGGGAAGTGGGAGTGGTCAACTGGAGAACCCCAGGCGGGACTCCAGGAAAGCTGCCTTTGGCCCCCAGGCCCGAGGTGCCTGCACTCTTACGAGAGCAAAGAAGTGATAGCAGGCATGGCCAGTCAAGAGAAAGACCGGCAACGCTGGGTTCCTTGTCTCCTTCAGCCATTTTCCATTCCAGGCAGCCACCAACAACCACTGGTCATTGCAAGAGCCGTGCTATGTTAAAGACTGGTGCCTGAGTTTGTTTTCCTCTGCCCTCCCCATCCCCTTTTCCTTTTGTGACATCTTTTCTTTTTTTCAAGAATCATACGCCTGAGGCATAGGAACTCTCTCGTTTTTAGCAATCCTTTCCAACTGAACAGTGGGCACAAATGGTTCAGGTAAACAAGCCAGTGACTCAAAAGGATCTCAAATGATCAAGAGTCCTGCCTTTGGGAGCTGCCGGCTTTGCATTCCTGTGAGGGTGGCAGAAGGAGGTGGGGAAAGAGTGCTAAGACTACTAGGGGGGAGAGAGCACTGAGGAGAGCCAACGTACCACTTCTGCCCAGAATGGGAGCAATATCCGCTGGTCGTCAAGAATGATCAGATCTATGCCTTTATGGGAGCTGTTGGCCAAGGCAGGGCCCAGGTCTTTGGCGATGAAGTCCCGCTGGTGCTCCGCGGAGAAGCCGAGGCACTGGAAGGGGTAGAACAATATGTTCCCAGCCATGGGCTCGTTGCCTGCAGTTATGGCCCAGAAAGTCACATTGTGCTTAGCGTATTCGTCTAAGAACCTGTCAGCAGAAGCAAAGAGTGTGTTTGAGCGCGACTGGAAACAGCGGAACGGAGATGGGCAAGATTCACACAGTGCTGGAAAACACGGTCTCTGGAGAACATTATGAACCAGAAACTTGGAGCGGATTTGGTTCTCTTAGGGCACAATCCGCTGCAAGCTTAGGCAGAACTTATGGTGGAATAAAGTCCTTTAAGTTGCAGCAGCAGCAGAATTTATATCCTCCCTTTTCCCCTCCTGCACAAAACCCAGGGCACCCAACATGGTCCCACTCTAGTAAATTTTACTCTCTCAACAACCCTGTAAGGTAGACCAGCCCAAGACTGACTGGCTGAGCGGGGACTAGAAACCAGCTCTCAAGTCCCAGCCAGCACTGAAAGGACCACATTGCACTGGTTCTCAGGTTCGAGTCACTTGGGAGAGGAACGGGGGGAGTGTGGGGGATGTGGGGGCAACGAGTTGAACTCCTTAACACAGTCAACTTGCCCCTCCGCTGGTCCCAGGCAGGGAAAGTCCTGCAAGTGATGTTATTGATCCAGGCAGTAATATGACGACAACTCTAGACACCCTTACCTGATGAAATAGTTGGCCCACGTCTTGTGGTACTTGTCTCCTGGCTGCCCCTTGAGGGTCCCACGCCCCGTCATGGCCCCGTTGGTTTTCATCCACACCGGAGAGGTCCAGGGACTAGCGAAGAACGAGAGCGGCTTGGGTGCAACCTTCTGGGCTCGCTGGAGGATCGGAATCTGGCAGGGGTGGAAGAGCGCGTTAATCCTCACACCTGCGATGGGTGAGTGTGGGGTCTCTCTCCGCCCCGGGACTCACCTTCATCTTGGTGTCCTCCTCGGCCAGGCTGAAGTTTTTCAGCTCAAAGTCGTCGTCCCAGTCATCGTATGCGTACATCCTCAAGGAGAAGTCACAGCTCCCCATGGGCACACGGATCAGGGTGTACTCGATCCCTGGGAGAAAAGAGCAGCAAGAGGCATCAGGCGTGACGCATTTAATTCCTGCACACCACACAGCTGGCGCTCCCTAGCAGTTCACACGGACTTTACATTTCATTTTTTGGAATAAAACCAAACCATCCTAGCTTTATTGCACTCATACGCCACCGGTTTTCCTCTCGCAAGGAGGCTAAGGCCACTTATATAAACTCCCTCCTCCTTTTTTTATCGTTACGACAATGCTGTGAGGTAGGTCAGGCAGTTTCCAGAGCCGGAGACAGGCCCAACGTTTCGTGGCTGAAGGGGCAGCAGGGCAGAGTGAACGTGGCTCAGACGGCGACACTGAGCCAGCTGAGGGAGCTCTGGACTTCAAACAACCCTAAGAGGATGGGCTGCAGCTGCCACGGGAAATTCGCACACCCCCGGCATTTAAAGAGAGGTTTAGAAGAGGCATTCCAGGCATGGGGCAGGGCAGCGAAATGAGCTGGCATCCCTGCTTAACCACCCACTTCTTGGCACTTACCGACTTCGGAGAAGTAGGACTTGAGAAGATTTGCCTGCGCCTTCGGAGAAAGGGACAGAAGATTGAAAGCGGCCGAGTCTGTGAGGGCTCCCCCAAAGCCCTTGATTTTTTGGTACTTCTGGGAGCTCTGTAGTTTCAATGTGAGGCTTGCTAGGGTGAAGAAAGACTGCTTTGAGTAGGATAATCCATAATAATTAATAATAATAAATATATAATAAATATATAATTACAGTGCATTTATTCCCCACCTTGCATATTCAGTAATTTCAGGTTTTACTCACTGGGTAGTTTGCACATGTAGTTTTGCTACTTTCACATGTGCTAATGAGAAGAATCTCAAATGCCAAACCAGAAAATGAGACAACTGCCATTAATGCTGCAAGAACACTTGTGCTAGTCATCTCTGAAAGCTACTCCAGGAACGATCGTCCTGCCTTTCTTTTGCTCAAGAGTGGCACGACGGTGCTCCAGATCCAAAAACGTACAAACCCAGAGGGCTGTCGGCTTACCGTCATCCGGTGGGTTGCTCCGCAGCAGCCCCTCAGTGCGCTCCAGACGCTTCCCGGCTTTGCTGCTTTCATATTTGACGTAAGCGCCCAGTGGCGGGAGGGAGACGGGCTCCAAGGTGTCGCAGTAATCTGCGCTGCATTCGCACACGAGCGAGTCGTGGCCGAAATTCCGGGCTAAGCAGGGCCGGTCCCCTGGGGAGCAAAAGGAAGGACTCGTGATTGCTTTGTGCAAGAGGAAGAGGGCCAAGTCAGGCGCTTTGCTTCTGCAAAGTACGCCAGGCCTCTGAGGAGTCTGGCTATACATTCAGGTTCACGTGGCGCCCGTCTGCATAAAAGCCAGCTATGCTAGCCTCTGCCGCTCTCTGCAATGCACACATGTGCTGTGACCATATGATCTTTGCAAAAACATCCAGAAATGGTTCCTGGGATGCACTGAATTGTCATGGGAAGCAAAGAGAGCCCATTCGTGTCTTGCCCAGATCACCTCAGATACAAATAAAAGATTCAGTTCATTTGCTTAACCCAATTCAATGGGGGGGGGGGGGGGTGTCACTCTGCCTGGCAGAACTCCAAGTTTTGCTGTCTTGGAGGAAAAGTTTGAGGACATGGATACTGCTGCATGTGGAAAGCTTGCTTCCCTTCCCTGCTGCAGCTCCGTTGGGAGCTGAGTCAATCAGCTTCCCGTCCTCAGTTGGCCATGGGTGATTTTGGGTCGATCATTAATGCTTGGCCTACCTTGCAGGGTTGTTGTTAGGATTAAAAAAGGAAAGTTAGAAAAACAGAAGCTGCCTTGCAGAAGAGGAAAAATAAAATAATAAAGGAATCAGCTAAAGGAATCCTTGAAGTAGGCCAAGCTGAGCATCTGTGATTGTCCCAAAGTCAATCCAGTGAGCCTTAGGGATCACTGAGGACTGGAAACCTGCTCTACTGAAAGTAGAGGGTCCACCCTCACTTTATCTGGTCATCATGGCATTCTAATTATTTATTTAAAACTTTTCTAGACCATCCCCTACCATGGTCTCGGGACGGTTTAACAATGAGACAAAGTAAAATAAAACACAGCATTCTAATAAAATTTCCAATCCACAATAAAACCCCTAATAAAGCAATCACATCTTAAAACATTGGGAAAATAAAAAGGGTTTAGTCTGACTGCGAAAAGAATAAAGTAATGGTGCCAGGCCAACCTCTCTGGGAGCAAATTCCACAATCGGGGCACCACCGCAGAGAAGGCCCTTCTCTGGGTAGCCATCCTCCAAATCTCCTTCAGGGAGGGCTCCCAGAGAAGGGCCTCTGCCCCAGATCTTAAGGGGCGGGCAGGCACATATGAGGCATGAGATCCTTGAACGATCTTTTCAGAGAAAGATGAGTTCCTTTTGTGCCCAGGAAGGCGGTGCTTCGCCATCTCCCGGCAGGTGATCGTCTTTCTCACTCACCTGCAGCGCCGGCCGCCAGCAGGAGAAGCAGGAGGGCAACCGGGACACCAGAGCCTCGTGGCCACATGGGAACGGCCGGGAGAGCTCAGCACACGGAACTCCGCCACCTCCGAAAGTTGCCCCCGGGACCACGCCACTAAAGCAACATCAAAAAAGGGAGAAAGGAGCATTGCTTGGGTACTGTTCCGGTCTCGCTGTCAGGGCTGGCGCCAGGGTTGGGATGGTGGGGCCCCCGCTGAGGGCTCCCCTGGAACTGCACCCCTTCTTCATCCTTGCAACCTGCTCCTCGCCCTGCCCACATAATGGCGGCTGAGATGCTACAGTGCCCTTGCTCCCCGGCTCTCTGGCTGCCCCGTAAGCGAGGGGAACCCATGAGGAGGAGGAAGGAAAGGAGCTGGTGTGAAGGTAGCAAAGGGCCCAACACACGGGTGGCCATGTCCGTTCCTCGCACGAAACCAGTTTGGGCCACCAGGAAATGCCCAGATAAGCTGCAAGAGGACAGGGACTGCTGCGGGAGCCATTAATGGTTGCTTCAACCGCCGTTCGGGCTGCAGCTGAGGCTCGGGGAGGACTAGAAATTCTGGGGTGGGTGTGAGGCTGCTCAATCCACCCGGGTCTTCCCTACTTCTGCTACACCACCACTCAAGGTCTCAAGCCGGGCCAACTCACCCATCCCCTTTGCAACCCGTTCCCGATGTTCCACGTGGAAACTTTGCTCCCAGCACAGGCTGAGGAGGGACAGAGCTGCTGACGCCTCCGTGCCCCAGAGACCCCTTGCTCCACGGGGACAGCGAGACGGAGCCCCCTATTTTGGGAGTGTCCCCCAAGGGCCTCGCCGGCAAAGAGCAACGCGGGCCTTCTGTTCCACCGGCCGCCGCGCCAGTTCCAGCACGGTGACGGCAGGCTGGGACTCAGCTCACCTGCTGCAGCGCAGCTCCCGGACTCCTTCCTCTGCCGTGCAGACCTTGGTGCTGCCACCAGGAGCGTCCCGGGCTTCCTGCTGGGTCCCAGGTGCAGATGGATTTACGGAACTCTGTGGGAGGCACCTGAGCAGTCTTGCTCAGCAGGAAGGTTCACTCTGGAGGGCACACCTGCCTCTTTGGGGGCCGTCTGCAGAAATTTAATCATTCTGGCAATCGGACTAGATTTTGCAAGCTCTGTTCAAGAATAGCGGCCTCGCCCAGGATCTCTGCTCATTCCCAGGAGAAAGGAAAGTTTGTCCTGCCCCTCCCCGCGGCACGCCTGTGGTGAGAAACCCCAAGCGTGAGGCCTCTCTCTTTCTTCTCCACTGAAACTGGGGGTGCAATTGGGGCGAAAGCAAGGAGCAGGAAAGGGTGGTCCTCGTCCTCCTGGAGGAAATGTTCTTGGCTTCTTCTCTCGATATCCAGCATCTCTTTAATAAAACAAAGACGACACTGTAAGGCTCTAGTCCCTTTTACTTGGGAAGATAGAAGGGAAAGCATGGAGGCAAGGTCCTGGGCCAGAAGCCACAGTGCGGCAACTGGGAAAACCGCTGCCGCAATTGTGTTGCAGCGCAGGGCACTGCTGCCCACGACTTCAGCCCTTCCACCAGACACCCTCGCTCAGATGCTCCGAGTCCTCCCCACCCTGTGGTGTGTTTTTATTTTCTAAGGATGCATCGTATTTCTGCCACGACTGGGTTCTCCCCACCCTCCTCGGGCTTGCTGAACTGCGTGGGTGGTACCAGGTGTGTTACTGCACTCTTCAGGACTCATCATGTAAATAGATGGAATGCTGTTAACCACATGAAAGAGAACAAGGAAGGGACGTCCAGCCAAGCTCACACTCCTTAGGCCAATCTAAAGGGTGCACAGACCTGGGATGTTGCACACGATTCTGGCACCTGCCACGCCCAAGGAAAAGAATATTGTCGAGCTAGAAATGGAGGAGAAAAAGGCAACCCGAGGAGTATTCTAGTATTCAGCCCATTCTAGTATTTGGTTACTAGCAGGGTGCTGGTGGATGGGAGGTTTAGAACAGAGAAAAAGAACGGGCTACTTCATGCAGGGCAGAGTTAAACTCTGGAATTCACTGCCACAGGAAACAGGGTTGCCCATGGGGTCATGATGGGCCAGGCACAACTTTGCAACTAAACAACAACAACAACAAAGGGTAATAAAGCAAAATGCGTTAAAATGAGTCACGCCTCTATGCTAAAATATTCCAGCGGTGGAATATTATCTCCATGCCAATCTGACACAATGCATGGAATACTTTTGCAGTAATGTTTCCTTGTGCTCTGCTGATGTTAAAACATTAAAACCTTAGATGAATGTGTATGATTTGAAAGTAAGCCGATTTTGAAAAAACATTCCTAGAGTAGGTTTTTCTGCACTGCTCATCATCTCTGCCCACCCTAAACACATTCCAA